>NW_020954594.1:27715969-27744472 GCF_900497805.2 Vombatus ursinus | reverse complement strand
TTTCTTTCTTTCTTTCTTTCTTTCTTTCTTTCTTTCTTTCTTTCTTTTTTTCAAATTCTACTTTCTGCAGGAGGATTTCTCTGGTCTTTTTAGTTGCTATTGCCTTCTATTTCAAGATTACCTCGTGTCTCCTTTGTATGTATCTTATATATTCTTTTGTAGTGTTCAGTGTATGTTATATTTTGCCCCTGTCGGTTATATGTGTGTCCACCTGAAACTGTCTAGATGAAGCTCAAAGGCAGGCATGAATAAGATATCTGTAGAGTTTTTTTTCACCCACCTTTATCCAAGAGAGATTTTGATTCCTGCCATGAAGGGAAGCAGGAAGTTAGGACCAGAGGCTGGCCATTTTGCTTTTCTCAGAGAATGGGTACCAGGATAGAATTATATTAGCCCATTAATATTGTTAGCCTGGGGGAAAAATTTCTTGTTTTATATTTAGTTCCTTATCTTTATCCCATCCCTATCCTTTGAGGAAGAAGTAGCTCCAAACCCTATATCTAATGTTTGACTCTTTAAGTTGTGGATAGGGACATGGCCAAGGTGCCAATTCCTTTAAATGTCAGCTTCTTCCCATAAAATTTCTTTCTGTTTAGGGACCCGAAAAGAGTTAGAAACCATATGTGATCTTTCTCAAAGCTGGAAACCAGAAGACCAGGATTTCTCTTCTCTCTAGCTCTTGCCCACTCTACAACTCATTCAGGCTTGGATCACTGAGTAATAAGTTTCCATCAATGAAGAAAGCCTTATGCAAATGGCCTTTGAGCTTTGGGTTACATTTCATAAGTGCATATTTTTTATCCTGATGGATGGAATGTATGGCCTTTCAAGGCAAGGACTGGGTCATTTTTGTCTTTGTATATCCAGCACCTAGTACAGCACCTAGCATGTGATAGGCATTTAATTCATACTTGTTGCTCTGTTGATTAACCAAACAGATGAATATCATTGCCTTCCAAAGCATTTTGAGTCTTCCAGTCAAAAAAGAGATAGAATATACTTAAAGCAGATATTTTTTCCCTGTTTTAAACTAAAAATGACCCTGCCTTAGGGATGAGGGAGGAGCTACTCTGGGATAATAAGACACATTCTGGAAGCTCGTCTAGGACTAAGAAGAAATGAATATTAAGTTTATGAAGTAAGCTCTTTTCATTACAAATGAGAGATAAGGCAAAAGGAACAAGTACATTGAAGTCAACTCATCAAACTATATTTCCTGTTTATTTGAATAACAAAGTTAATATAAGATGGTTTTTCTAGGCCCTTCCCCAAAGGACTTTTTATTCTATTTGAGTTCTACTTTGAGACTATTTGAGTTCTATTCAATGCTTTCTTTGGGTCCTACATCACACTTTGAATTTAGGAATATCATTTTACCATCTGGTATTAAGAAAGCATCAAATATGCCACCCCCCTTCACCCTTTCTTCCTACAAAAGATTAGTCTCAGTCTACCTGCTGCTTTTGATTACTTTAAAAGACAAAACACACTTTTGCTGGTTTTAATAGCAAGCTTACCTTGAAAGAACACTTGCTCTTAATTAAAGAGCTACTAATGACACTCTCTTAGGAGCCTTCTTTAAATTCAAAATGGGGAGGAGCAGGAGGGGGGTGTGTGTGGAGATGCTTCTGCTATTAATTGATTCCTCAGTTGCCTGTCTCTAACTGAAACATTTTCTGCCTCCCTCAGTGAACTGCAATATGAAGAACAGCAAAGGATTTTGCATGTGTTAGTGTTAGATTCTGCCTAGAGTAAAATCTTAACTTGGTGGTCCACCTGGGATCTGAGGAGTGGGGAATATGGGGAATAGGAAGGAAAAAAAATTCTCCAATTGATTTGACATTGGATCATCTCTGTCTAATCCCATAAATACAGTTCCTCCTTCCTACAGGGAAATCAAGAGAAGGAGCTGCCAGCATATGGGAGGTAGTTGATGATTGATTCCTGACAGCACAAGGTCATGGTCAAAAGAAAGAGAATGGAAAGTCAATGCACTTGTATAGCTTTTTTTTCTTTAACTTTGATAGTCTTTAGAATTGACCAGGGTTATTTAGACTTCTGACAAAGTGGTTTTATTTTATTTTATTTTTTATTTTAGAGGCAAAGGGATGAGACAGTTAAATATACACATATATGCATAAAATAAATGAAATTTTATTTTTGTGTGTATATATATATATGTGTATGTATGTATACACACACACACACACACACACACATACATACATACACAATGACCATGGCCTGTGTTATTGAAAATAATTAGATTTTTTTTAGGAAAACATTTTTTGGGAGAAAAATGGTTATATATAAAAGGAATGAGGGAAGAATAAATGCATGGAATGTTCATTTGACAATGTGACCTTGTATTATTATGTTTTAATTACTATACTGGGATGTGGACTGGACCTGTAATTTCACTGGTAAAGACAACTCTCTGATGAGGAAATTTCCTCTCCCAATGCATATTGATATCTTTTCTACAGCTTGTAGACTTAACTGCCTAGAGCATGAAGAGGTTAAACAACTTGAGAAAGGTTAAATAGCAGGATGTGTCAGAGGCAGGCCTTGATCTCCAGTATTCCTGGCTGTGAGCCTAGCTCTTTATCCACTGAACAATGCTGTCCCTTTTTTATAATAGTATTATTCTAGTTACATTGTCATATTTATTTTTGTCTTCCCATTTATATTGAAAGGGCCTTGAAGATATGAGACATGCCTTTTTGTTAAAAAAAATTCCCTTCAAAGTGGAAATATAAAAAAAAATTGGGTTTGGAGTAAAAATATTTGGTTTTAAACTCTAGTTCACCTGTGTGACCTTAGATAAGATACTTAAAATTCTTGATTCTTAATTTCCTCATGTGTAAATTGAAGAGTTGGAAATAGATGATTTCTGTAATCCATTCTAGCTCCAAATCCTAACATCCTCTCTTAAAGTTCACCATACACAGAACCTTGTGCATAGTAGGGGCTAAGTAAGCTTCAGTTGAGAGGCATTTTAATGTAGCAGGACAAATGCTAGCTTGGGAATCAGGAGAGAAGGATTGTAGGCCTGGTTTGGTTACTAAAAAGCTGAATGCCTTTGGGCTAGGGGAGATGAATACTTAAGACCTATGTTTCTACAGAAATTTTATTTTCAAATTATTTTGTAGAGTGTGATGAGTGTATTTTGGAGACACAATATTGGTTAATCTTCACCATGCATGTATCATGGTAGTATGCATATGGAACATATTTTTGTCTTGTATGATGGAGACTGGGGATCCTGATCCATTGTTTCTTCCCCCTTGCTATAGAAGGCTAACTCCCAGTGACAGCTTCCCTTACCTTGTTATTCAAAACTGGTATCTGAAGAGGCAATGGTAAAGGCCATTACTTCATCCTAATCCACTTCAACTCTAGTCCTTTTCAGTCCACATCCTCTGCCTATATATTCTACCTTGCACTCTGGAATCCACCCTCCCTCCATTTTTATGGTATTTTATTTTTTTCCCAATTGTATGTCAAGACAATGTTTAGCATTCATTTTTACAAGATTTTTAGTTCCAATTTTTTTCCCTCCCTTGCTCCCCTCCTCTCTTCCTAAAATGGTAGGCACTTTGATGTAGGTTACATGTGCTATTTTGTAAAACATATTTCCATATTAGTCACTGTTGTGAAAGAAGAAACAGATCAAAAGAAAAAGAACATGGAAAAGAATAAAGTAAGTGAAAAAAGTATGCTTCAATCTGTATTCAGAGTCCATCAGTTCTTTATCTGGATGTGGATAGCATTTTCCTTTCTAAGTCCTTTGTACTTGGCTTGGATCATTGTGTTGCTGAGAAGAGCTGTGTCATTCATAATTGGTCATCACACAATGTTACTGATACTGTGTACAATGTTTTCCTGGTTCTGCTCATTTCACTTTGTATCAGTTCCTACAAGTCTTTCTAGGTTTTTCTGAAATCTGTCTATTCATCATTTCTTTTTGCACAATAGTATTCCATTATATTTATATACCTCATCTTGTTCAACCACTTCCCAATTGATGGGCATCCCCTCAGTTTCCAATATTTTGCCACCATGAAAAGGGTTGCTATAAATATTTTTGCACATGTAGGTCCTTTCCCCTTTTATGATCTCTTTGGGATACAGACCTAGTAGTGGTATTGCTGGATCAAAGGGTATGCACAATTTGATTGCCCTTTGGGCATAGTTCCAAATTTCTCTCCTGAATGGTTAGATCAGCTCACAACTTCACCAAGAGTACATTAGTGCCCCACTTTTCCCACATCCTCCCCAACATTTATACTTTTCCTTTTTTGTCATATTAGCCTATCTGATAGGTTTGAGGTGGTACCTCAGAGTTGTTTTAATTTGCATTTCTCTAATCAAAAGTGATTTAGAGCACTTCTTTATATGCCAATAGATAGCTTTGATTTCTTTATCTAAAAATTATGTATTCATATCCTTTGACCATTTATCAATTGGGGAATGTCTTGTATTCTTATAAATTTGACTCAGTTCTGTGTATATTTGAGAAATGAGGCCTTTATCAAAGACCTTGCTGTAATGATTGTTTCCCAGCTTTCTGCTTTCCTTCTGATCTTGGTTGCATTGGTTTTGTTTGTGCAAAAGCTTTTTAATTTAATATACTCAAAATTATCTATTTTACATTTCATAATGCTCTCTGTCTCTTGTTTGGTCATGAATTCTTCCCATCTTCATACATTTCATATAGATTTTGTATTGATATTACTTCATTGTCTGTGGCACCTTTTAGCAAGATGTAGTTTCCTTCCTTATCTCTTTTAATTAGGTCTGTTTTTGCTTTTGCTTTGTCTGAGATCTGAATTGCTACCTCCGCTTTTTTTTTTTACTTCAGCTGAAGCATAATAGATTCTGATGCTATGCTATGATTCCTATTTTTCCCCCTATCCTTTACTTAATCTCCTCCCCTCCTACTTCCCTGTTGGGTAAGATAGATTTCTATATTCAACTGATTGCGTATGTTATTTCCATCTTTGAGCCAATACTGATGAGAGTAAGGTTCAAGTGATGCCCATTGCCCATCCTCCCATCTTTCCCTCCACTGTAATAAATTTTTCTGTAGTTCTTCATGTGAAATAATTTACCCCATTCTACCTCTCCCTTCCTTCTGCTCCCATGGTACTCCTCTTTCTCATCCCTTAATTATTTTCTTTATGTCATTCCCTCAAATTCATCTTATACCTATATCCTCTGTCTATGTATATTACTTCTAGCTGTACTATTAGTGCTTTTTAGTTCAAGAAGGGACCTCAGTGTTTGGTATGTTATCCTACCAGGTGATCTTCAGAATCTTCCTAAGACAAATCAAATGGAAGCAATTCAGTTTCCTGACATGGCACTACTGTACTGTCCAGATTTCACAGGCATATGACAATGAAATCAGCACAAGGCCTATGTAGACCTTTAGTTTGGTAGTCAGTCTAATACCTCTTCTCTCCTACACTTTCCTTTGGAGCTTCCCAAACACTGAGCTAGCTCTGGCAATGTGTGCATCAGCTTCATTATTAATATGTACATCCCAGGAAAGTACACTACCAAAGTAAGTGAACTTATCCACAGCATTCAAAATTTCTCTATTTGCTGTAACCAATGGTTCCACATATGAATGGTGCGGTGGTGGCTGATGGAGCACCTGTGTTTTCTTGGTGTTAATTGTTAGACCAAAATTAGCACACAGAGCAGAGCATTGATCCACTCTTTGTTATATCTCAGCTTCAGAGGCTGCATTGAGTGCATGATGCATGATGCAGATGCATGAGTTTGCATTCTGCAAACAGAAAACCATGCACCAATACTCTCTCCATTTTGGTCTTGACTTGTAGCCTTTTCAAGTTGAAGAATTTACCATCAGTGCGGAAGTTGACGTTGATGCCACATTCATCCTCATTGAAGGTGTTTGACAATATGGCTGAAAACATCATGCTAAAAAGCATGGAAGCAAGCACACAGCCTTATTTCACTCTATTGGTGACTCTGTTGCAGAGAGCACAACTCTGATGGGCTGACCACATTGTTCAAATGCAAAATGTACACTTGCAAAAAGCCTATTTTATGGAGAACTCACACAGAGCAAGCACTCACATGGTGGTCAGAAGAAGCAAAACAAGGACTATCTCAAGGTCTCTCTTAAGAACTTTGTAATTGATTGTGTGACGTGGGAGACACTGGCACAGGACCACTCAGCATGGCATGCCTTCATTAGAGAAGGTGCTATGCTCTATGAGCAAAGCAGAATTGAAGTAGCTCAAAATAAACACAAAATGTGAAAATTTAGAGACTCCACCCCAAATATTCACATGGACTATTCGTGCCTGACCTGTGGTAGAGCATTCTGAGCTTGTATACTCAGATCAGCCACAGTCAAACACACTGTAACTTGGCTCTAGCATAGTGATGTCATTTTGGTCCTCTTTGAGAGCAAAGGACAACAACCAACTAACTATTAGTGGTACAACTTTTAAAAATTACATCCTATGTAGGGATGTAAACAGTTCATCTCCATTCAATATGTTATGTTTTCTTTTCCCTTTTACTTTTTTAGGCTTCTCTTGGGTCTTGATACTGGAGATGAAATTTTTTTTTCAGTTCTGGCCTTCTCCTTAGGAAAGCTTGAAATCCTTCTATTTCATTGAATGACCATTTTTTCCCTTGAAGTTTTATGCTTCATTTTGCCAGGTCGATGATTCTTGGTTGTAGTCCTAGCTCCTTTGCCCCTCCCTTCATTTTTAATAAATTCATCTTCATTATGTATCTTTTCACATTCTTTCCATTTTCTTGCATTAATGGAAACCATGTTCTCTTTGGAAGACACTGCATTTGGAAGATATTCTCTTCAGTAATGGGTCCTCACATCCTCAACACAGTGACCTAGGTGGTAGAAAAGATTCCTTGATCCCTTAGCATCATCCCTCAGTAACCTCTCCTCCTTTGTGGTTTTCATTTGTGTCCAGCCATTTGTGCTTCCAGGTTTATATTCTCGCTGTAGTCATCTACCAGCCTCTAGATCATTCTCTTTTTTTTTCTTGGAGTTTGGCAGCAGGTTCTTAGTTTTTCTCTCCACTCTTCCCTTATCCTTTTAGATTTCAGGATACACGATGATGTCCCTCAAATACTTTCTTATTCATTAACCATCTCAGATCTTTTGAGCTAAATCTTCACTCCACTTTAGTTTTCCCTAAGAATGGACCCTCATCATCCCTCACTTGAGCTATTTCAAGTGCCTCATAATTAGTAACAAAATGTTTCTATTCTCTTCAATTCTTTCTAATTTACCTTCTAGAGAGACATCAAGACATTCTTCCTAAAGTACAAATCTGACCACAGCATTCCTCTACAACAAAAACTCTCAGTAGTTCCCAATTGCCTGTAGGATAATATACAAATGCCTCAGCAGGTAATTTTAAGCACTATACATCTCTTTCCCACCTATCTTTCCAGACTTATTTCATATTACTTCCCTTCATTTACTCTCCATTCCAACCAAACTTATCTGCTACCTAATCTCAAACTCAATATACCATCTTCTGTTTCCTTATAGGGTGTCCCCACATACAGAAAGGATTCCCTCCTCACCTTTGCCCTGGAATCCTTATCTGTCTTTAAGGTTTAGCACAAATGCCTCCTCCTATGTCAAGCTATTCTTGATCCTCTCAGATGTTAGGCCTTTCTCCTCCATTATTTTGTATTTACTCGTTTGATTGCATATTGCATCTCCCCAAATAGAATAAAAGCTGGGAGGAAAGATATTCTAATTTTTAGCATCTAGCAGAATGCCATGTACATAGCAGATAATATATGTTTATTGAATTGCTGCCTGTGTTTGGGGGCAGGGCATATACACATGAGCACCCATGTACACACATACAAGTTTCTGATGCTTTTGTTTTGTTTGGCTCTGTGTCTCTTATTCCATTTCAGAACAGCTGGTGGGTGTGCACATGCAAATAGGAACAATGTGCAGACAAGGGCTTTAAATGAGAACACGGGCCATTTTCTGTGCTGAGACTTCTGTGCTGTGTTTCTATTTTTTTTTCCATCAATTTGCCATGGGGCTCATGATCCAGTGACCAAGGCACAGACAACAAACTCACATATTAGTCACTGAGAGAGTTTGGATCTTGAGATATCCCTAGATGAATCAAAGTTATTGTTCAACCTTTTAATACTGTGATCTTACAACAGACTAGTGACACATCTGAAGTTGTAGAGGCACCCCAGAGAACTAAATTATGGATTGATATTTAATAGTGCAGAGTCATTTCAAAGCTGACTCTTCATTTTCTTTAAGACTAGTTTGACTCGGGGAGATTTTTATGGTGCCAGAAACCACACACTAGGCTGTAATTGAGCATAATTATTGCACCACATGGTGCAAAGTGCTGGACGATAGGCTTCCCACTGAATCCCATTAGTTTTTTGATTGAGCTCTAGAAAATGGTGCCCCTGACAGGGCCAGAGATAATTTTGTTTAATCTGCTGCCCTTTTAAAATGATAGCTGTTGGTTTGTGTAATCCTCCCTGCCCCTTTGTCTATGATATACCTATAAACACTCCAGGGTACCATTACAAGTACACCTTCTTGCAATGCTATGATTGTGAATTTCTAGACAAGCTGAAGATAATGAAAAATGGAGATATTTATCTGAATAACTCAAATTAACAAGCACAAGTTCATACACCAGAGAGAAAACAAATACTTTGCATAAATGATCTGAATTTTTGGAGATAAAAAAGTTTTGAAGGAAAACCTGTGAGCAATTAGGATGGCTTTGGGGGATGACTTGTCTTGATTTAGAGGATGGCAATAATTGTCTAACTTCATCTGTGGCATGCTGCATCCTTTCTCCAAAAAGAGCATCACCTCTGTGTTCCCTGAAGCTGGAAGATCAATAAAGGTTTAAGCTATGCCATCTGGTTGGTAAGAGATCAAGATCTTGCCCTCTCCTCAACTCTCCACTATTAGAGGGAGTTAGTTAGACAGTATCAGTCCAGTGGGAAAGGGATTGCTTGTTTAGCTGCCATGAAGTGTGCTTGCCTTCAGTGGGGAGTCTAGTCTAGAATGTCATCCTATAAATCTAGGAGTGACTGTGCTGGAGTCTCCCTACGGGAGAGCTAATGTTCCACTGGAATGTTAAAAATTACCACTATAGCAAACCCAAATTTAGATTCTTTCAATAGAAATTACTGTGTGTTTTTAAGATTTGTTTCTGGACTCCTACAAATCTTTTGAGTGCTTTGTATATTTTCTATGTTTATTTGTGGGTTCCTATTAGTCCTTTCCTTCTGAATTTTCTGTGAGGTGAAATAAAGGCTATTCACTACACATATTATTGCCTTAATATGTTGAGCACTTATAGGGAATTTTGAGACTCTGTTACCCACATTTGGGGAAACTAGGGTATGGGATTAAGTGACTTACCCAGGGTCACACAGCTAGTAATTGTCAACAGTCTGAGGCAGATTTGAACTCAGGTTTTCCTGACTCCAGGGCCAGTGTTCTATCCACTGTGCCACCTAGCTGCCCCCATTTGGAGAAACTTTGACATGAGCTATAATTAAGCTATATTTAGAGATTTCCATAGAGTAACTGACTTCTTGGTGGTGGCAATAAACTCCAAGTGACAGGGTAGAATTGTGGAAAAGGCAGTGGAAGGTGCTAAAAATCATGGTTTGTAAACCATCTATTTAAAGTTTGCCTCAGATGTTGGTAATCTAAATATGAGATCTTCATCCAATGACCCTAAGTGGACACATGATTGAAGGAATTAAATCATATCAATATTGAAATTACCACTATAAAAAACCCAGGAGACAGAAGAAAATTGCTGCTAAATAGAAGGAAAACTCACAGATTCTCATTGAAGAGCAAAATAAAGGAGCTGGTAGAGTTGTTTTTATTGTGTATCCAAAGACAACAAGAAACATAATTTTGTGGAACATTTGTTCATCTTGTTTTTTTAGTGCTCATGATCACTATTTGCAGAAAGATCACCATGAAAATAATTGCAGCTTATGTACCAACATCTGTTGCAGAGGATGGAGAGAAAAAGAAATTTTGTGAAAAACTCAGTAAGACCTTTCAAAAATAAATAAACTAATCCTTCAATACTTATCTCACTATGAAGGTGGGAATGAGTGAGGAGTGTGTATATGTATGATAAATGCATATATATGTTAATATATAAATATATAAAAAGTATATATCTATATATGTTGCACATATATAGCAGGAATAAGAAATGACAACAAACATTTGCAGACTACATGGAAGTCATTCAGCAAACACTTCACTTACATGCTAAGTGGATAGATATGAAGATAAAGAGAAAAACTAGTTTAGAATGAAAATTTATGTGTAACATCATACAGCAAAGTGTGGCAGAAAAATATGAATAATATCTTGTAAAACAGAGAATAGCTGTAGAGGGTAAATCTAGTTTAAATAAATCTTGATGAGAGACCCACAGGAGCAAAGTCATCCCAAGGATATTGAAGGATGGAACTAGAAGGTGGACAATATGTAGGTGAAAAATGGAAAAGATCTGTAGGGATTTTTTTTAGTGACATATACTTTTCACTATCAAGAGAGGCATACTTGGACACTAACATCACAGTTTCACATATGCTCAAAGAGAAAGTAGAAATGATACTAAAGAAAACAAAGAATTGAAAAGTAGCTGAATTGGAATGAGGGTAGCTAGAAATGAAATACATAAAATACATGACGAGGGTGACACAATGGTTATGGTATTGAGAGATCAATTCACAGGGTGTCTGGTGGAAAGAAAGATACCAAAGATATTGGGGAAAAACTCCTCAGATCTTATTGTTAAATAAAAAAGACTCAGAGAATAGTAACAACTACTGACCTATATGTTTACTTTCCCATTTATATAACATTATTATGAGAAAAAATATCTCCAATCAAGGGTATTATTGTTGAAAGTATTAATAGAGAACAGACAGGCTTTCACAAACAATATTTCACAGCAGATCACACCTTTACCATTATATAATTGTCTGAAAGATGTAGAGAATCCAAGCTCCCACTGTGCTTGTTGACTAAAAAATAGCAATTCATTTGGTAACACAAGAAGCTGTCTTAAAGACTTCTTCCAACAAAGTCTTTGCTATTTTAGTGTAAGATATTGTTCTTATGGTTGTTTTTAGTAATGTCTGACTCTTTATGCCTTCATTTGGGGTTTTCTTGGCAAACACACTGGAGTGGTTTGACAATTTCTTCTCCAGATAATTTTACATATGATGAAACTGAGGCAAATTGGGTTAAGTGACTTACCCAGGGTCACACAGCTAATAAATGTCTGAGGCCAGATTTGAAGTCAGGAAGATGAGTCTTCCTTACTCTAGGCCCAGCACTCTAACTACTGTGCCACTGTAAGATATTGTAAGATATAACGAATAGAGATAACCTTGTTTGATGACTCTCTGATCATTAATATCAGGTGACACTTTAAATGTTTGAATAAGGTGAGCACTTGCTCTGTGATACGGCTGGAATCAGGGCAGCAAGAATTAGGGAAGAGTAATCTGGGTTTTCTCTCTGGGTACCCAAGTTTAGAGGGCACTGTTAGTGCTTGTACTCCTTCAGAAACTAGAAATATCTTTCATTTTGGGTGGGTAGGCAACATCTGGGGGATATGATTCCTATGCCTTCTGGCCCAGCACAACTATGATCCTGTGCCATGTCTCCATGTTTCTGTGGCTTGCCTCTCCTCTCATCCAGGGCCCAGGATATCATCTCCAATGGCCTTAATGCTGTCATATATCTCTCAAACTGCCACATACAGTGCAGATCACCACTAACATCTCAAGGTTGAAGAAGGCCACTATTGGCATGCCTCCAAGACATGAGGAGATCATGAAGAGAAAACTATTCTCTCTGGAGAATGGGCCATTGCTCTCTTACCCTTAGTGCAACCAGTCAGGTTTGGGGTACTGTGCCCTTTCATAGCAAGTGTGTGTGTGTGTGTGTGTGTGTGTGTGTGTATGCCTAGGGTAAATGGTAATATCAACTTACCAAAAAAACCTGTTCTGAAATAAGGACCAAGGAGTTTAACACATGTATGAGTTAAGGACTGGATCTGCCTTGTTTTATTCCCTAGCAAAGGCCTCTCCAGTAGCAGCCTTGTGTGTACTGGGGTTTCTTCTCTCCTGGGGCCTTTTGTTTTGATGTCTAACATTTTTTCCAGTGATCTTTCTCAATAGCCAAATGCATTTGCCTTAAAAATTGATTTGAGGGTAACTTTCATGCTTGGTTGGGAACATTTTGCAATACTTTGTCTTAGTATCAGAACAGCTAATTATGGTTCTGTTAAGTGAGGTTCCCTCACTCTTTCTTCCTTGCTCTCATTGCATGCAGGAGGTGGTGGAAACTTAGTTATCACAAAGGGAATTTTATTAGTGGAGAGTAAGGCTTAGCCAGGTATCAATGGTGGTTCCTTTTTGGCGAAGGGTTTGATGAAGTGGTTAACCAATTACACCAGTAGGTTAAAACTAGAAGTCGAAAGTTGGGTAGGACCAACCCTAGCCAAAGGAATCCTGGATGGAACAAATTATGCTGACAGGATATTGAAAATAAAGAAATTAACTTCTTCTGAGCCAGGAGAGTAGTCACCACAATTTGTGGTATAGGAACTAACTTTGAATGGGTATTTGTTATAACTTATAGGCAGATTTATTAAGGTTGGAAGTAAACCAAGTTATTATGTTTACATTTTATTCCATATACTTTATTTCTGATACACCTTTGGAATATTTGCTCAGATTCTGTTATTTTTCCTTACAAATACTTAACAAAAAGATTTATTTGGCTCTAATGTTATGGCAATAGAAAGGAAAAGAATGATCAAAGTGATAACAGAAGAAAAAAAGAATAAGATGCTAAAGGCCAAATTGGGGTTAATTTCTCTTTATTTTTTCATTCTGTTTGGTGGCAGCAAAGGCTGAATTTAGTGGGTTATCATGTTCCTTTTTTTAAAAAGTATTTTTAAAAGCACTGTTTTCTTTTAATCTATTGACTGCCAAATCACTGTGTCACAAGATGGGAGCCAACCTGCATGAGTTAATAGCCCTCCTGGGTTTTTAAATGTTCAGTTCTTCTACAGACTGTAGGATAAGAGAAAAGAGTTACTTTTGGTTCTCACAGTGAAACCTTGGCAAGTCTCCTAGTACACTGATGAATAGAATGAGAATGGAAGCAGCCTCTTATTACTCCATCCAGAAAGAACATTAAGGATCAAATTAAGGCACAGAAGAAAAGGGATGAGTCAATGATTCTGGTTGGTATGGAGGAGGAGGATTCTCTCAACACCCTTCCGAGAAAAGAGGACATGGGCACATTGGCACTGAGGACCAATCCTATGTGTTGGCCAAGTAGACAGGAACCTGCTTGTTCTAATACAAAGGGTTCTAGGAAATACTTCCCAACCTAAGGTGGAAAAAATCTCATTTAGACACTAAAATCCCATCATTAAGACATTCATTCTTTTGGTTCAAGAGTTTGTCCTCTTTCTGAATGCAAAACCTTTGGCATGAGACATACCATGGTTTACCATAAAACTACACCACCACCACCACCAACAACAACACTGGGCTAGGAGCCAGGAAATCCTCCATTTACTAGTCATGTGAACTTAGATAATAATAATAATAATAACAAAATAACAATAGCCATGATACATCCATGTGGTGTTTTTATATTTACAAATCTCTTTTCATGTGTAACACATGGTTCAGAATCAAAGCTCTAGTTATACACCAGCTAGGTTCATCTTTAGGGCTTTTTTATAATCATACTCTTTTGCTCAGGCTCTGGGAAGCCATTCCTATGGTACCATCAGAATTTCCTTTGTTTTTAGGGTTCTGCCACAAAAGGAAAAAGATTCTCAGCTCCTATTCAAGTACTCTGGCTGTCAGAGTATCAAATATAGAACAGGTTTTAATCCAGCAAAAACCCACATAAGAGACTTACACTGAAACCCATAAACAATTAAGACACCTCCAAATCAAATACAATGGGCTTCATCATTGTTTATACCTCACAATCCAGTGTTACTATTAAGATGTGGCCTACTGTAGAAAATTATTTACAAAAGCCTGCTTATTCTCATGTATTTTCATTCATGGATGAAAATAACTTGATGACATCAATTACTTAATGATCAAGTACACCAGTGAATTCCAATCTCTTTAAGTCTGAGAACCCCTTTTCAGCATTAAAATAATATCCCAGACCCTATATGAATATCTGATGATTGAGAAAATAGATGATTGGATACAGACCTTTATAATTCCATGGCTCTCCAGGAATTCATAGCCTACAAGGTGAAACCACTGATGTCGACTAGTTTAATAAACATTATATAGAAATGAGAACTAGGATTACTAGTTGCTTGTGCCTCCTTTTTTTTTAAATTAACAATGATATCTGTGACATTTCATATTTTGGGGGGATTTTTTCCTCTTTGAATTATCTTTAACATTTATCCCTAAATGTCTAAAATTGCAATGCTTACAGCATGGATTTCTGCAAGAACATGGTTAGATCCAACCTTTTTTCTCAATTAAATCTTAAGTCTTATGTCCGTTTCCTCATATAGTACATAAACAAGGTGGTAGAGTCTGAATGTGGTGACTGTGTTATCATCAGTGATGAAAATAGATTGCTCCAGAAATGCTGCTAAATATGTTCTGGTTCATGACTATCTGCTGTACTCCTTCCAGATTCCTGTAAATGGCCTTGGAATACTATGTCATAATTCAGTCCCATACCAGGCTTTCTGAAGACTTGTTTTTCCTTCCACTGCTTTTAATTGCTTTTTGATCTTCTGTCATCTGCTCCCATAATGTTTGCCAATGCATTTGTACTCTACATTCGTGTCACCCTAGGTTGCTATATTTCTCCCCTTAGCAAGGAAATCATATTTTGCTAAATGAGGCTGATTCTGGGTTCTTTTGGTCCCCTTGCTGTTTTATATTGGTTAAACTTCTGTTGTCTATTCTGATGCCTCACCATGGCATGGAGGTGACCCTAGGTTCTCAAAGGCTATGCCAGATAAGTGCAAGCTTTTTTAGATCTTACTTTGTTGGAAGGGCTTCAAGTGCGGTTCCAACAATACACAATGTACTTAAGTATGGAGTGAACCTACCTGAGTATGGAGAGGCTTACCACCAGTAAGTTGGCTACTTCATGTAGAAAACCATGAAACAAAACAAAACAAAAATATAAACTAGCCTTCAGTCCTGTGTAGTCTCCTTCTACTTTTTTAGTGATGGTGGAAAAGTGTCAGAAAAAGAGGCAGAGAGTGCTAAGAATCACTGTTTTTAGACCATCTATATATTTTACCTTGGTTGTGGTTATTCTAAATGTGGAATCTCTGTCCAATAACCAATGAGTGGGTATACTAATGTAGGAATTGAATCACATCATTCTGGACAGTCTAATTAGAAACAAAACTGGAAGATGGAAGGAATTTAAATAGGAGGATGGCTCTCAGAATGGCAAAGAAAGGAATTGATGGAATGAGTTTTATTAAATGCATAAGAGCAACAAGAAAGATCATTTTGTGGGACATTTGGTAATATAGTATTGCAGTGCTCACAGTAAGTATTGCAGAGCGGCAACTGTGACAACAATTGCAGCTTGTGCATCAGCATCTATTTCAGAAAATTAGAAAGTAGAGAAATGTCATGAAGAACTTGATGAAGCCCTCTGAATTATCAACATACACTTCGATACTCAGTAACTTCAGTGCAAAGATGGAAATAGGCACATATGGTGAGAAAAATAATGGAAAACAAGGGTCAAGAACATTTATAGACTACGTAGAATCTTCATACATTTACATCATGAATACTTTTTTTAAAGGAAAAAAATGATAGGGGCTGGATATAATGAGCACTGAAGAACATTACAAACATGAAATATATTATATTTTAAGAGATAGGAAAAAGAGTCATTATTTATATGCCAGATGAGTGAGTGCAAGATCTTGTAGGTTTTACCCTGCTAGAAGGACTTCAAATGTGTTTCCAACAACAGACAATGTACTTAAGTATGGAGTAAATGTACCTGAGTATAAGGAGGCTTACCACCAGTAGGTTTGCTACTTCATGTCGAAAAATGCTCTCTGATGGCAAATGTCTCTGTAAATTAAGACCATTAACTTCTTAAATCAAAGATCAGAATTGATATGAATTTAGAAGAATAATGAGAAAAAAGATATGGCATACAACTGAAACAGCTCATTCTGACCTATTTAAACAAATTATTAATGACAAAAATGGGTAATGGATAGTAGAAAATACATTTACATGATTATAAAAATTTTATATAGAGGCTTGTCTGATATAAATCAATTGACACAATAAGACCAAAAAAGTCTAAAAGGAGTCTTAGTCAGCAAACACTTGATCTTCTTGCTGTGTAGAAAAAGATGTCAAGCAAAGGCAATTTAAAATATAAACTCATTTGTAAAATCTTGCAAAGAAGGATAATAGATGATTATGAGTACTACGTATCATCTTATAAAGTAGAGAGAAGTAAAGGATAAAACCAGTTTAATGAGAACTGAATGAAGACAACCAAATAATCGATCTTATCCTGAAGACATTTGAGGATGAAAAATGGATGGAGGAAAATAAACAGAAGAAAATTAGAAAAGATCTGCAAATAATTTTTTTTTATAAATAACATCATCAAGGAAAGTGGAGCCACCTCTAATATTACAGCTCTGTATGTGCCTGTAAGGCAGGAGTTCTAAACCTGGGGTCTGTGAACATAATTTAAAAAAAATTTTTGATGACTATATTTTATTCTGAGAAAGAGTCTACAGGCTTCACAAAAGGGATCCATGACACACAAAAGGTTAAGAATTCTTGCTAGTGAGAAAGTAGAAATGGTAGTAAAGATAACAGATGAGGGAAACAGTCAGATTGGATCAATTATAAGAAGAAGATATCCACATGAGAGATGACCCAATTTCAAGTTTTTTGAGGGATTAATTCATAAGGTGTATGAAGGAGAGGAAGATAAAAAGGCATGGAAAAATTGCAGACTTCAATATCTCTAGGAGACTGAGAAAATAACACTTATTGACCTATCTGACTAATTTCCCATTCATACAAAATCTTTCATGAGGTCAATTTACACACCCACCCAGGGCATTCTTGATAAGTACATTTGTAAGGAATAGACAGACTTTTACAAGTCATATTCTACAGGGAACCTCATCTTTAACATTACATAATTAACTGAAAGATGCATAGAATACTTTACCCCATTGTATTTTGTTTGTTGATTAAGAAAAAGCATTTGGTTTGAATTGCAGAATAGCAAAAAAGGAACTAAAAACCTATTTAGTACAACCTCCTTGTCTTTAACTGAAAAGTTCCAAGATCCCTCAGGTAAGTATCACAGATAGGATTTCAACTCATGTTCTCTGACCTCAGAGTCAATATTCTCTTCACTATATTATCCTGCTTCAACTTTAAGGCCTCTTCTCCAACTAGGCATTTCTATAACACATCAAAGTTGTTCAAGATTTCTTGAAAGATGTAATAATGGGGGCAGTTAGGATAGAGCACTGGCCTTGGAGTCAGGAGGACCTGAGTTCAAATCCAACCTCAGATATATAATATTCACTAGCTATGTGACTCTGGGCAAGTCACTTAACCCCAATCACCTCACAGTAAAAAAGAAAAAAAGATATAACAATGAAAATGGCCTTGTTCAGTGATCCTCTGATCAGAAAAATCAGATCAACTGAAAGCGAAAGAATGTTCACTAAGGTATTAATCACTGTGATAGTGGAAATAAAGCACAAGTCAAAAGTGAAGAGGGTTCCCTAAGAATGGTAAGGTTCATCAGATGCTACTCTTTGCTGATGACATCTTTCAGGTTGCATCAAAATCTGAACCTTTTTAGAGCATGCTGAAGAGATCCATAACCACTAAAAAGACACAAAATACATACAGGAAATGAAGAACTTATATAATCCATATTGTGAACGGACAACCTCTATAGGAAAATCCTTATTGAGGTTGTCCATTATTATGTATGTTTGGGGCAGACAGAACAAATGAACAATGAATTAGACTCAGAATTAAATAGGAGAGGTGGAATAGGGTGGATTGTTTTCAGAAAATTGTCATGTTCCTTTAATAACCTTAAACTTCTTTTAGAAACAAAGCCCCACATTTGTTTGTTTTTAAACAGATTTTTATTGATTTTTTTTGTTTGTACACAGCCTTTATTTCCACTACCTTCCCTCTACCCCCTGCTAGAGGACCATCACATATTTTTTTTTAATAAAAGAGATAAAAGAGAAAAATTTCAGTAAAAGCAATCCATACATTAAAAAAAAATCTGATGTATTTGCAATGTCGATGCCTATGGATTCCCATTCTAGCAAAACAGAGGGTGGAGGTTTCTTCTCATATCTCTTATTTAGGGCTAATCTTGTCTTTATAATTTATCAATATTCACTATTTTTTTTTGTAGTGGTTATTTCCATTTACATTGTTGTAGTCATTTTACATATTGATCCTGGTTCTGTATACTTCACTTTGCATCATTTCATGTCTAACCATGCTTCTTTGCATTTATCATTCTCATTTCTTGTAGCATAGTGATATTCCATTATATCCATGTACCATAAGTTGTTTGCCATTCCCTAGTTGATAGACATCTATTTTCTTTCAGTTTTTTTGCTACCACAAAAAGATCTGTTATAAATATTTTGGTGTGTATGGAGCCTTTCCTTTTGTCAATGATATTCTTGGTATATATGCTTAATAGTGGATTTTCTGAGTCAAAGTCACTTTGACACTTAGTCACTTTATTTGCATAATGCAAAATAGTTTTCCAGAAATGTTGAACCTATTTACTTCTCCAGCCAACAATGCCAGTGTTTTTTTATCTTTTATCTTTCCATAACTCCCTCTAACTCCCATTTTTTGGTCATCTTTTCCAATTAGCTGGCTATTAGGAGAAATCTCAAAAGTTTTTTGATTAGCATTTCTTTTATTATTGATGTAAGGGTGATGTGTCTTGTGTTGTATGCATGAAGGTTATGTGTGTCCACCTAGAACTAGTTAGATGTGGCTCACAGGAAGGCATGAATATTTATCTTTAGAGTTTCCTTGACCCACACTTCCCCAAGGGAGACTGATTCCTGCCAGGAGGGAAGGCAGGAGGTTGACACCAGGGGCTGGCCATTCTGTTCTCTGAAAAAGGGTGCTGTGCTAGAATTACATCTGTCTGACCCACTAAATATTGCTAGTCTAGGGGAAATAATTTTTAGGGTGATGCTGAGCTTTTGATCCCTGCCCCTTAATGGGGAAGAAGTGCCCCCAGCTATATATCCAAAGCTTGACTTCCTTCCCACCAAAGGCTAGTATTACTGTGAACACACATAGCACATAGCAAATGAACCCATTTTTCTAAGTTGATAATGAACAAAAATCAGAGAGTGATACATAGAGGAATACACCAGAAAAATATGCAGAGTGAATGAGCCTTGTGGGAGCAAGAAAACTCAATGAGAGAGAGAGATAGAGATAGATAAATAATGAGAGAGAGAGAGAGTCCCAGATCTCACCCAAAGAGAAATTCCCCAAAGTCTCTAGTGTAGGAATTTGGGATAGGTA
Organism: Vombatus ursinus; assembly: GCF_900497805.2. Taxonomy (NCBI): domain Eukaryota; kingdom Metazoa; phylum Chordata; class Mammalia; order Diprotodontia; family Vombatidae; genus Vombatus; species Vombatus ursinus. The sequence continues at coordinate 27,724,774 of NW_020954594.1, read as the reverse complement.
CATGATTGCAATACCAGCTCCTCTACATGTTGGCTTCTTCCCAGTCTCTCTCTCTTTACATGGAACTTTCCTTGAAGAGAATCTGGAACTGAAAGTTGGCTCTCTTGAAGATGGAAACAAGAACAGGATGTCTCCTCTTCCAAACTCTTACCAATTCCACACAAGTGTAGAACACTGAATAATCAATCTTCAGCAATAAGGAGAATCTTATGTAAATGGTCATTGAGCTATGAGTTACATTAGTAATTTGGAACATTGTTTTATGTAGTTGTCAATGGTTTCAATTCTTCTGAGAATTGTCTGTTCACATCATTTGACTACATATTTATTAGAGAGGCCCATCTTTTTAAAACCAGTATTTTACCAGTATTGTGCTATGGCTTCTTAACCTGGAACACAATGGTCTCTGTGGAAGTGAAAATATATATCACATGGAGGAGGCCATGTCAAAGGAAGGGAAAAGGGTAAAGGAACAAGCATTTGCATAGGGCCTACTCTCTGCCAGGCATTGTGCTAAGGACTTTCTACAAATATTATTTCATTTGATCCTCACAACAACCTTGCAAGGTAGGTGCTATTATTATTCCTATTTTACAATTGAGGAAACTGAGGCTAGGAGAAGTTTTTTTTTTGGTTGATGTTGGGCTCTTGATCCCTGTCCTTTAATGGGGAACTATATATCCAAAAGCTTGTTAAGTGACTTGCCAAGGGTCACACAACTACTGAGTGTCTCATGCTGAAGTTGAACTCAGGTCTTCCTGACCCCAGGCCCAGAGCTCTATCCACTGTACCTCCAGCTGCTCTCTGAGGATAAGGATGATAGTCAGGCAGCTTGAGTATTTCATAAATATCCTCACAAAGTCAGGAGAAAATAAGGAAAATTCTTGGAGGACTCAGAGTAAACTTATGGGAGGACAAGAGTTGCATACCATGGGCAGGCATAGGTGAATGGGCTGTCCTCTACATCTTTGTAGGGAACATCCAAATCAATGAGGTCACAGATCCATTTCAGTATTTAAACTTCTCTAAGAAATGGTGATGATCATAGCCAATGTTTTTAGTTTTATTCATCCCCCCACTCCTGCCTTTTTCAGCATCACTGAAAATTGTGTAGCCTGTTTGGTATTGATTTTGACTTTTGTTCTAGCCAGATGATGATCTGACTGCATATGAACAGTTGACTCTGAAATGATTTTCATGCCTGTAACCATTTATCTGATGTCACTCCAAAACAGTCAATTTAATTTCTAATGATATTATTTGATATTTACTGTATCAGCACCTAATGACTCTTCTTGAAAACAAAGTTCATGATATATAGATGTGAGGATTCTGAATAAGAGGCCTTTGGCCTCTTTCATTTCTTAATCTCACGCTAAATTTTCTAACATGTTTCTTGCCAGCCTCTCTTTGAAATCACTTGACTTGGTTTGGATATGCACTATGATATAACAGAAAGAATACTAGAGTTGGGGCAGCTAGGTGGCACAGTGGATAGAGCACTGGCCTGAAGTCAGGAGGACCTGAGCTCAAATCTGGCCTCAGACCAAACACTTGACAAGTACTAGCTGTGTGACCCTGAGCAAATCACTTAACCCCAATTACCTAACAACAACAACAACAAAAAAAGAATACTAGAGTTGATGTCAGAAGAGACCTGGGTTCACATCTTGCTTTTGACAGTCACTAGTTGTGTAGTCCTGGGAAAATCACTTTACGTTTCTGAACCTCACTTTCTTCATCTGTAAAATGGGAATAACAATATCTGGTGTACTTACTTCACAGAGCGGTTGAGGGCTTAAATAAGATAGTCTATATAAAGCATTTTGAAAACCTTTAAGTACTATATAAATATCAGTTATTATCTTGTCAAGTTCTCCTTACAACTGTTCTACTTTATCCTTGGCAGCAGATGTTGGCACACAAGCTGTAATTATGTTCATAGAGGTCTTTTTTATTTATGCTTATTATGAACATTGCAATACAAGATAACCAAATGTCCCATGAAATTATGTTTCTTCTTGCGTTTGGGAATGCAATGAAACCAACGTACCTAACTACTTTATTTTTCTCTCCAGAGAAAATCTAAGCTGTATTTCTGTTTAGCTATAGTTTTTACACATGTGTCTTCTGGTTTTCTCTGTAGTGGGAATGTCAATATCAAGGTAATTCAATTCCTCCAATGGTGTATCAGCTCACTAGACACTGGATAAAAATCTTTCATTTACAGCCAATGGTTAAATTAATGTTCATAGATGTTCTGGAAATTGTAACTTTAAACACTTTTTGCCCTTTTTTTCCTGCTACATGTCAACATTACTGTGAAAATAGACTGAGGCCACCTTGGCTTGAGGGCTGTTTTGCATATTTGTATTTTATGAGTCACCATGGCCAAACTACTAATCACCTGGTGGCCAACCTGCTGCTGATAAGCTTCTCCTTTATTTAGCTGGTTGGTCTTCATCAGCAGATGCATTCTGTCACTGAGACTGTCCTTGAAGTCTTCCAGTTTGGTAGATCCTTCCAGAGCTTACATTCTATTCCAGGCTAGGCTTGAAGAACCCAAGATCACCTTCTTGTCTTGATGAAGAATTGGAATAGGATTTCTCATGTACACTTAATGTGCCAACTGCTGGTGGAAAATTAAGGCTATTCTCAGTCCACATCCTTCTTGGTTTCTCCACATTATCTGAGAGCATTTTCCACCCCTTCCTCTTTGATAGAATCTTTGTCCTGGGTTTTCACGACACTGAGCTTTCTCAACTCCCGACCCCTGTAAATGACTTATTCTTAGTCTCCTTTGCAGGAACATCATACATGGTCCACCTCCAGTTTTGCCTCAGAGTCCTTTTCTCTCTGTTTTCTCAGTGATCTCATCAATTCTCAAGCACTCAACTATCATCTCTATGTAGATGACTTCCAAGTCTACATATCCAGCCCTCTTCTCCTCTGAGCTCTAGTATTACAATTCCAACTGCCTGTTGAATACATCTAACTCGATGTACCAAATGAATCTTAAACTCAGTATGTCCAAAACAGAAGTAATTATCTTTCCCCCTACACACATCCTTCCTCCTGATTGCTCCATTTCTATAGAGGCTACAAAACATTTATATGGCTATTTTGGTTCACAACCAAGGGGCCGTCTTCAATTTTCCACTTTCACTCATTTCTCATATATAATCAGTTACCAAGTCTTGTTGATTCCATTCCTGCATATTTTTCATCTATACCTTTCTCTCAATTCACATGGCCATTCCCCCTATCTCAGGCCCTCATTATTTTTGCCTGTTACAATGTACTAGGTTAAATGTTCTAGGACTAGCTTCCTTATTGGTCTCTCTTCATCTAGTTTCTCTTCTTCCTCCCTCTTTCCCCCCACCCCAACTTGGAACATGTGAGCTTAATTCAGGAGGAAAATGGTCTTAGTACATTTCAGGGTGCAAAAACACAAGATTTAGATAGATAAGAACTAGCTCTGTGACAGTTGGGTTGACTTGTTCTCTTTCCACAATCACAATGTCCATTTGTTCCCTTAGAAATGAATTATATCTCTTTTAATGTCTCTAGAACAATGATCTCCTAAGTGGGCCATGGCCTGATAATATAGTTGCCTTGTCCAAATTTCCTGGCAAATGTCTCTGGGCTTTCCTTGGTGTGCTTCATGATAAGAAGGTAAGGGATAATCATACTCCCACCCTATCCCATTGCCATTCTGGATACACTCCTCAGTGGCAGGGGATCATTGTTCCAAAAGGGTCTTATTTTATGATTATAAGACTTTTCAGCTATGTATTTCTCTGTTATCTCCACATCATGCTGCTTCTACTCCAGCCATCAAACCCACCTCCTCTCTATAGGAATTGTGGTTCTACCACACTGGACTCTTGATAGGTAAACTTTCCCCCCTACCTTGCCAGGAATTAGGCTTCCATGCCACATCCAGGTCACTACCACATCATGCTGCTGGACATTTGACCTTGTCTAATGTAAGCTGCTTGGGTGCAGTTACTGCCTGGCTTAGTTGTGTTTATATCCCAAACACTTACATTGTTCCTGGCACATGGTGAGTGCTTAAGAAGTGATCTTTCTCTTTCTCTGCCTCTGTCTTCATCATCTTTGTGTCTGTCTGTCTATATATATGTCAGTATGTCTGTATATCAATCTATTTCCCAGAATCCATTTTGTCCCTAACAATTATTCTGATGTTCTTCCTAATCACTATGAGCACATATTTGAGAGCCCCTGGGGGATTTGGTGCTGCCAGATGACACTATAGGAACACTAGGCCACTGGAGACTATGGAAGAGAGCATTTAGGACACAAGACAAGAGCATCAAAAAGGGGTAGAGAGTACATCAAAAATAAACTTTGCCTATTTTACAGTTTTGTTGACAGTGTTCCCTATTTCCTGGAAAGGTATTACAGGAAAAGTTTCAAAATGGATCACACACAGAAGGCAGGTTCAATATTTTCAAATGGGTATATAATTTCCCTCAGTAATAACTTCCTATCCATTAGTACTCAAGTTCCTTTCCTCATTCCCAAAGATTTCAAGATCAGAGTGCTCTGTTCTTCCCTGGACAACCTCTGTCTTGGTTGCTAGCCTGCCTGAGGTTATTTCAATTTTCATTGATAATTCAGACATCACAGAGACTGCATCTTATGAGTCAGACCCCAGGAAAATAAAAGGGGGAAGGGTGGAGAATTCTATCGGCTCAAGGATCATTAGTGAAAAATATAAAAGAATTTTTGGTTTTTCACAATTTGCAAGGAGTCAGACCCTCACAAAGCAATGGAACGTCTAGTTTGGCTTCAGTAAATAATTGTCAAGTTGTTGAATATTGTCTTTGGCATCCTAAATCCTCCCCCTGTGGTGCATGGCAAAATTTTCTCCTTTGTCACCATTGTTCTTCCCTCTAGGTACTCTTTCCCTTCCATTTTGAATTGGAGGTGTGTTTTATCTGTTCCCTTAGAGTTCAAGTTCCTTAAGGAGGCAAAGGCTGACATTTGCAATGCCTCGCATGGTGTATAGTATAGAGTCTTTTCTAAGTGGGTGCTCAACTTATGTCACTTACTGACTGATTGACTGCAATTGTAGGACATTTTCATTCCTCCTGAAATCTAACTCTAGAGCCATTTGGAAAGACTATTCATAAATGAGCTCATGTTTGGTAGAATTCCCTCAAAAGTACTGCTACGTTTAACTCCCTATCTATAACCCTTGTATACAGTCAGCATGGTACATATACACTGCAGGGACTAATTATGAAATTCACGGACTGTAGCCCTTCCTAGGTGGTGTGGAACTATTTATGACTGTTCTAATTCCCCTTCCTCTCTTTCTCCCTTCTTTCCAGCTTTTGTGTCTATCTACCCTTGATAGAGATGAAAATGCTGTTCTTCTCATGTGTCTATGTTCTCTGGTGTTTCCCTTCAACTTCAGTGAAAGTGTAGTGGGCATGAAGCAAATCTGCTTCAGTTAGATTGTCTTTGGAAGTCCACATAAGTACCCATGGGCACACAAATGCGACCTTCCTCATTGGATTTCAGAACCAGCAAACAAACAAAACTCCAGGAATAGCTTTTATAACTGCATATGGCATCTGACAGACAGTCTGTGTTCATGTGACACAATAGGAAGCCGCAGCATTTTAGAGTGTTCTGGCCTAGTCCTAGTTACCAGTGATAGGTAGTCTGTTGCTCTAGGAAAATTGTAGAGGGAAGCTCCAGGTTTCTAAAGCCAAGGTCTGCCTTGGTTCCTCTAATGGTTTTGGCACATGGGTAACCTATACCAGACACTCAATTTTTACTTATAATCATAGGATGTAATTGCTAAAAGGGACATGAGGGATCAGGCTATCCAGGTCTCCTCAATTACAGATTGAAGAAACTAATTTATAGATGAATTAACTTCCTAATTTACAGATGAAGAAACTAAGACCCACAGAGGGAAAGTGGCTTGTCCAAGATCACATAATTAATAAAACACAGAATTAAAATTTTAGAATCAGAGGGGATCTTAGCAATCATCCAGCCTAAGCCCCACCCCCCCTTTTTTTTTACAGATGAGAAAACTCGAGCCCAAAGAGAATAAGTGCTTACTTTCCAAGGTCATTCAGTTAATAATTGTCAGAGGTAGGATTTGAAGCCAGATCTACTATGTCTGATTTTGTTTCCTTCGTAGGATGCTGTTGTTGTTTCCTTTCCACTGTACTATGATGTATTTTCGAGTGTCAGAGCCAAGACTGAGATCTCATCCTCCTCTCAATGCTTTTTGTTTTACAACAATGCTACCACCGTCATTTATTGCGTGAGGCTCATTAGCTATAGATTAATTATTTCAATATGTGAAAAGATTCATGTATTCATTGGGCATGCCCTCCAAAGTCACAGATTACAACTTCTCTAGATCTTTTTAGATGGTCTTTCTAAGTTCTTATGACCCCAACATTCTTCACTTAGTGGCCAACTTTATGATCATGAGTCTCTCTGAATTTAGTAAAGCCAGGTTTAGACAATATAATGCATTTCAATTCAATTCAACCTGAATTGACAAAGTCCTATTACGTGCTATACATTGTGCTAGATGTTGGGAAAGTCAAAGTGAAAAAGTCAAAAGTGAAAATAGTCCCTAGGGACAGCTAGGTGGCGCAGTGGATAGAGCACTGGCTCTGAAGTCAGGAGGATCTGAGTTCAAAATCAGCCTCAGACCAAACACTTGACCACTTACTAGCTGTGTGACCTTGGGCAAGTGACTTAACCCCAATTGCCTAAAAAAAAGAATAGTCCCTGCCATTGAGGAATTTGCATTCTACCTGGGAGAAACAATATAGGGATAGGGAATTACATGCAAGTATATGCAACATACTGTACACAAAATATAAAGAAAATAATTTTGGTTATGGGCAAGTACTACCAACCTGGGATTAGGGGGAGATCAGGAAAGTTCCCATTTGGAAGTTGGCACATGAGCTGAGTCTTGAATGGAATTAAAGATTTCAAAAGGTGAAGGTGAAAAGAAAAAGTATCCCAGGTATGGTGTAGGTTAGCCTGTGTAAATGAAGGAGATGAATTGTCAAATGGGGGCATAGAAAGTAGACAAGTTTTTTTTTTTTTTAAGTGAGGCAATTGGGGTTAAGTGATTTGCCCAGAGTCACACAACTAGGAAGTATTATGTGTCTGAGGCTGGATTTGAACTCAGGTCAAAGTAGACAAGTTTAATTGGATCAAAGTGCAGAAGGAGAAAATATGAAACTAGGCTGAAAATATAGGTTGTGAAGAGCTTTAAATATAATTTTTTTGGGGGGGGAGCTAGGCAATGGGGTTAAGTGATTTGCCCAGGGTCACAAAGGTAGTAAGTGTCAAGTGTCTGAGACCGGATTTGAACTCAGGTCCTCCTGACTCCAAGGCCAGTGTGCTATTTACTACACCACCTCGCTGCCCTCCTTTAAATATAATTTTTAAAACAGTTTACATTTTATCCTAGAGGTAAGAAGGAGTCACTAAAACTTTTGAGGGGGAGAGTGACGTGGGCAGATATCAGACCTAGTCTTCCACTCAGCTCATACTCTATAAGCCTATACAAGTTGTGGAACTTTTCTGAGCTTATCTTTTGTTGGCATAGCCTTTAAGAATCTTGAGTCATTTCCATTCAATAAAAAAGCATCAAAGTCAAACTTTAGTATAGGATAGGCTCATTATTATCTCCATTTGTTAATGGCCCTTATGCCTTTCCTTTTACTCTGCATTAGCAAGAATCAGGCAATCTATTTTACCATCGTGCCTAATCAAATGATTTTACCATTTCACATTGTGACACTTCATACTTGTCAAACTGCTCTGTAGAGCCAATATGTTTTCATTAGTTGATAACAAACTCTGTAACTGGAAGTTTTCCCAGAATTTCTAATTGATGATAGTATGATTGGGAGCAGTTTAGCTCAACTCTGCTACTCAGGTAACCCTCCTTGACAAGTTCATAGCATTTTGATATCACTCTCTGATATTCCATCCACTTCCCATATGATCCTAGGATTTAGAGATGGAGAGGATCTTACAGACAATCTGGTCTAATCCCCTCATTCGATACAGAAGAAAATTAAAGTATAAGAAATGTTAAATGACTTATCCATGTTCACATAGGAAGTAAGTTGAAAGCCAGGATTTGAATCCATGTCTTCTGACTCCAAATCCACTGTTCTTTCCAATGTGCTATGCTGCCTCCTAAAAGGTTAAATGTGTTAGAGGGATCATGGGATCTAGAGACAGAAGACCTGGGACTGAGTCCTACCTCTGCCAATTCCTAGTCATGTGACTTTGAATCACTAAAAATTTCTGAGTTTCAATTTCCTAATTTGTAAAATGGAGATAATAATACTTGTACTACTGTTTCTCACATAGGATTGCTATTAAATTCAAATAGAAAAAGCATGTGTAATGGAAATGTTCAGGCATAGCTTTTGGGACCTTGTTGCCCTATATAGCCTCCTGTTCTGGCATTGATAATGGGATGGCTCTTTAGCATGGTGTGAAATTCCTTTGACAAGGTTAATTCTTGGATAAGATGTGAACTTGGTATATACATGGTACTTAGTTGTCCCTTTGACATCACACTGATGGTGACTTGATGATCACAGCCAGTTCATTTACCTATTTAGCTTGACCTTTAAATGCCAGGCTGGAGAGCTGGAGATAGACATACATAGAAGAAAAGGGCTCCATACATATAAGGACTCAACTCTATGAAAGGGGTGTGTGTGTGTGTGTGTGTGTGTGTGTGTGTGTGTGTGTGTGTGTGTGTGT
>NW_020954594.1:27683467-27715959 GCF_900497805.2 Vombatus ursinus | reverse complement strand
TGTGTGTGTGTGTGTGTGTGTGTGTGTGTGTGTGTGTGTGTGTGTGTATCTGCATAGCTCCTCTAGAATCCTCTGATTTTCAGTTGAGGTACCAGGGGGCCCTCCAGGACTCTTATTTTATCCTACTCCAAAATGCCAAGATTTTGACCAATCTCATGCTCACCATGGCAGCAGTTCCGTACTTCACCCAATATCAGAGAACACTCGGTGGAAATGTCAAACTATTTAGGTTCTTCAAAATAGCTATTTACCACTATCCCCAGCTTTGCTTCTTGGTGGGTTGCATTACTCATCTCATTAGTCTAGGGATGTGGTCTGTGCGGATTTGTCCAATTATTCATTTGACTTAGCTACAGCTCTCTTAGAAAAATCCACATTCTTTCCACTGTATTCTGTTTCTATTCAATCACACTAGCACAGTATAATGGAGTTGATCACACAAGGATGACATGATTTTACATAGTCCTTTACTGATTATCAATGCAGTCAAAGACATAAAATCAAATATACTAAAATTACTACCACATGGGTTACCATGTACTTGGCTCCTCCCAAATCTAGAAAGCCAGCCCTGAACCAAACTACAGGCATGTCCCCAAACTAGGAGTGGCAGGAATATATTTTGGGTGATTAAATTCAGATTTCCCCATTAGTTACTCCAACTGGAAGCTCCTTAATGCTGCTCCACTAATGGGTTCCCAAAGCATAACTATCTAGTCAGTTGAGGGAACTTAGAACCCAGAGCACTCATTTATCCACTGGCCTTTTTCCTGCTCTGTTACCTGTCACTAGCTGTGGCTTCTAATCCTTTCTAATGATTACTTGCTAGTGTGTTCGCCTCATTGACTGTGTTGTATGGCACCCTGACTGCTTTTTTTCAGCTTGTTTTTTATTGGCAGAGAGGTGAATTGGCTCAAGAGCAGACCCAGGAAAGGAGAAATACTCCTTTCATAACCGTCACTTTTCTGTTTCTTCATTTAACATTCTTATCCTAAAATTCCCAAACTGTCTGCATTCTAGATCACCTTCAGAAATTTAAGAACATTGCTGACCTGAGGAATAAGGCCCAGGGCTCATTCCCTCTTTCCCCATCCCTGGTGTAGCAGACTGAGAAGGAGCTTATATCAATTTTAGGCAAGGCATAAAATAGGGAAACACATATTTCCTAAAGGTGTTTACCAATATCATGGAATATTCCCTACATAGAATTCAAATGGAAAAGTAATTCCCTGTAGATGATGAAGCTCTCCATATGCTTCCACTACAGATGATGTTGCACTAATTGCCTCAAACCTCAGGATTGACCTAACCATCTTCAATAGAAAAATCAAGTGGATGGAGATTGCATATTGCTGAGATTTTGAGATGCAGTTGGATGAGCAGTCCCTTGAGCTTTTCCATCAGAATATATGTCCTAGATTGGCAGTTCATTTGAACAATGATCTAGCTCCATAGCTGAATAGGAAGAGGAGAGTGGGCTAGATTAGAATTGTTAAACTCAACCCCCTCCCCAAATTCCTGAGTGCAGGAATCAGATTAAATTGTAATTGGGAAATGTTAAACAAATAAATAAAAATGTAATATAAAATAGATAACATTAATTTGTGGTTTTCTAAGTCAAGGTACTGCCCACAGGGATCCATTTCTATTTGAATTTGATGCTATTGATCTACATTGCATTTGGGGAAATCATATCACTTTCAGTAATTACAAACTTCCTTTAATGCAAAACCCCATCTTCTCAATACCAATAATCTCCTGATGATGCTAAATAGCTGTGAATTGTGGAATGCCATAATTTCCAAAGAATCAAAATTGTAGGTGACCCAAGGGCAATGGGAGGGATGCATGGTAAGCACAAGTAGGTGATATCATGTTATCAATGATGACTGGCATGCAACATGTAGCATGAAAGATATCATTAAGTGTAGGAATTATCAGAAAGGAGAGAGACTGGTCATTTAGCCAGAATAAAGGGTAATAAATAGATAATGCAAGCATTGCACTCACATCCACCAAATAGTGAAAGATCTATAGCGAAAGATCTCAAGCAAGTGTTCACAACCTTTTTCGGTCCCCACACTAGTTGGCTTTCACTAAACCTTCAATATGAAGGGAAATGAATTTAAAGTTTACAATACATATGCATATAAGAGATAAAATAGATTAATTGTTTTCATTAGGATAATATAGTTACCTACCAAATATTTCCTGTACCCTCTTGACAAGCTTCTCATACTTGTTGTGGGATACATGTATCCTAAGTTGAGAACTCTTGAAAAAGAAGACTTCTAGCTTATTGAGTAGAGTCTCTCTGGAGCATCTATGGAAGGACATGGATAAGAATCACCTATGATAAGAACATGTGAATGGGTTATTTGGTGAAGGAAGTAGTCATATCAATGAGATTATAGACTTATCAAAGTATAACCAGGCTTTCCAATTTTTAAAATATTCCAGTTAATGCTCCCTTCACCAAAATTATTATGTAAATTTTTATAATGTATTTCACCTCATTTTAATAGATCTCTCCTAACTGAAGTGCTAACACTTTGTTCCCAAAGTGCCTGATCTCTAAATTTATATTTCTGTATCCCCTTCTTCTTACACAGGCTACCGATTCCTTATATACAATCTGATTCCCTTAGTGATCTATGAGTAATCTTGTTTATTAATAGGAAAGCAATCTGATGAAATTAATTCCCATTAAGGAGTGAATTATTAATAAACCTTTAACTTTCCCAAGGGTATTCACATTTTTTTTTTGTTTTGGGGTTTTTTTTTTGGATTAGGCAATGGGGTTAAGTGACTTGCTTAGGGTCGCACTGCTAGTAAGTGTTATGTGTCTGAAGCCGGATTTGAACTCAGACCTGGTGCTCTATCCGCTGTACCACCTAGCCGCCCCAAGCTATTCACATTTTAAAGAATTGGTTAACATAAATGAATTCTTAATTGGTAGAAACTGAAACAAAGTAAAAAAGTAAAATGAAGAATTTCATTTAGTGTTGGGGAATTTTTTTTTTCTGGAGGAGGAACTGGTATTCATTAAATCTCATTTGGCAATTGATTAATTCTACCTATTTCTCTACCTCCAACTGTAAGAATGGCCCTGATCTGAGAAAAAAAATATTTGGAGATTTACTCTCAGGAATGATTCTAAAGGGCATGATGCTGAGATTGCAGAAGTAGACCTTGTTATACAATGATGAGATTCAAGCCTAATGAGAAAATTGCAAAAGGGAAAATTTACTTGATGCCTTCATTCAAAATCAGTCTAATTTCTTTTATTGTGCAAAACAGAATAATATGTTTGCTTTTATAATGCAGAATTAAATCACTCCAAATGGCAGAACAGTATAAGGAAAAGATGTTATGCTGAAAGAACTAGGAGAATGTAGTTCTTGCATTCTTTTCATATTTGCATTAAGTATGGTGTGTCCCCTGCCCCAATTTCTCCTACTAACAAACCCTGTTGAGTGCCTCATTTTCTTAAGTGCATCTGGAAATGTTCCCAGATGATGTATCTCCCCCTCTCATTTATGTCAGAAATAATGTAAGTACAAAATCAAACATCTGCATGCTGGAGTCTTGCAGATGCACATAGGACAACTGCAGCCAGATTTCAGCCCCAAGCCTACACATGTCTGGTATGGTGACATGACTGGGAAGGAGAGACTCATTAATTTTATGCAGCCTATTGGAATAACCCACCTGTCTCCATCTTATACACAACGTCTACATTTTCTGACTTTTTTTTTTGATAAGAGAATTTGTGAAAGAGAATTTAGAGATCATCCAGTCATTTGACAGATGGGAAAAATGAGAACAAGAAAGGTTAAGTGATTTGTCTGAGGTCATAATAGAAGTAAATATCAGAGTTAGAGTTTATCATGTGACTCCGAATTCACTACTCTTTCCGCTACATTATAAAATGTTCCTTTTGGTTCCCACCAAACTGAAGAAAGAAAGGTCAAATAGCAAATGAAGTCAGACTTCAGCAGTGACAAAGGCATAGAAATTTCTAAATTCATCCCTACAAGTTATTTTCCTTTTTTTTTTGCATGTTTAATCAATCAACCAACCAGCACTACTTTTATTATTAAATATTTTGTTACAAACTTAATATTAAGTATCAATGCAATAAATAGGATTTAGTTTGGAACTGTTTACATTTGAATAAATTAATTTTAACACGCAAAATGCCATACAACTTTTTAATCACCCCCTCTAAGTCTCCATCAAGATTCTTTGTCCTTTTGTTTCCATTTGCTTTTTTTTCTGATGTGATCATGATTAGTATGTATTCTTTTCTGGTTCTGCTTTTTAAATTTTGGATTATTTCATAAAATATTTTCACATTTCTTTGTATTCCTCATATGTGTTGATCTTACTTAAATTATAATTTGTGTTACACTAATATTCCACAAGTTATTTAACTATTTCTTAGTTTCTGGATATTTTTGTTATTTCCAGTTATTGCTTGTAATTACAAATACTGCTACTGTAACGATCTCTGCTCTCTCTCTCTCTCTCTCTTTTTTTAGCTTGTTTTAGATAACATTTTCAGGGTTTACTCCTAACATAAAAATTATTGGGTCAAAGGGTATAATTACTTTTTATAGCTGTTCTCAGTGCTTAGCACAGTGCCTGGCACATAGTAGGTGCTTAATACATTTAAAAAAATTTGTTGATTGTTTTGTCAGATCATCCTCCAAAAATATTCTAAAAGTTTGCAATTTCATCAGCAATGACCTATTGTCTCTGTTTTTCTATCATCCTGCCAGCACTGAATTTTCTTACATTTTCATTCATTCAGTGCAGTAGGTGTAAGGTTTTAGCTCAAATTTGTTTTAATTTACATCTCTTTGATTATTGATGAAATTGAGTTTTTTAAAAAAGTAATTATAAGCAATTTATGTTTCCCCTTTTGAAATCTGTCTTCTTAGAGATGAAGCTAAAATGGTGGAATATAGTGTGTTCCTGTCCAGAGACTCCTGTAGACAAATCTACAAAATATACTAGACTAAATCCTGATAGAGAAATGCAAACTTTTGCAAACTGTGAAAATGCAAAAAAAGTCACAGTGTATCCTATGTCTGGCCCAGACTGGCACAAGAAGACAGACAGGGAGATCTGTGAACACTAGGGACAAGTCAGGAGCATACCGTGGAGAACTTTAGTTGCCAGGGAAAAGCTCTGCACCAGGACTGAAGGAGGTTCCAGAGCCAGATGGGGCTTCCCTAGACTCATACTAAAGCAATACAGTGAGGACAGGTGCCAACTGGCAGTCATGTCACCCACTACCCAGCTGCAGGTCACAGATTAAAGGTGTACTTAAGAAGATGACCTCTGCAGGAAAGTGGTTCTAGGTCAGGGAGGCCATGGACAGTGCACCCAGAAAGGAGGAAGTTCCGAATCTAGCAGGAGCAGCAACAGCAATGTGGCTCAGAACTCAGGGTAGGCAGGGTCTCACTTCTAGCATCTAACCAAGCCTGCAGAAAAATAATCAGGATGGAAATACCAGAAAAAGGTGAGCCTACAATTCTGCTGCTCTGAACCAACTGAGCTTGCCTGCTGGCTGATAAGACTGGATTCAGCAACAGTCTACTCTTGCACAGATTCAAACCGAGATGAAAAATTTGCTGAGTTCAGACAAGGGGGGTAGGAATGAGACTGTACTCTGGACTAGACTACTTTGGGAGCACTGAAAGCCTGCAGGTGCCCAGCCTGTCCCTGAGATCCTGGAATAATACTCAATACCCAAAGAAAGTAAGAGCAGGACTATCCAACACCTTCCCTTCCAGAAGCGTGCAGAACTCAACACTAAAATCAAGTCAAAAGTCAGCAAGTAGGCTGGCAGAATGGGCAAGCAAAAAAAGAACCCCACCATAATGAGCTATTATGGTGGCAGAGATGCTCAAGACACAAATATAGAAGAGAATGACTCTAAAACATCTAAAGGCAACATCTCAGAGAAAAAACACAGGTTGGGTACAAATCCAACTAGAATTCCTGGAAGAGATGAAGCATGAGTTTAAAAAAGAGGCAATAATGTCTTTATAAATGGAATGAGAGTGTTTGATGAAAAAATTGGAAAAGAAATGAGAGCTATAGAAGAAAGAATTGTAAAGGGAATTAACAGTTTGGCACAAGAGGGACAAAACCTTGCCCGAACAACAAGCTCTCTGAACATTCAAATGGACCAAACAGAAGCCAATGACTCCATAAGGCAATAAGAAATATTTTTTTAAAGGCTGAAAAAAGAAAGGAATTAAGCTATCTCATAACAGAAACAACTGACCTGAAAAACATACTGAGGAGAAAAAAAATAAGAATTGTTGAACTATCTGAATGCCATGACCACAAAAAAGAGTTTACCTATAATATCTCAAGAAATCTTAAACTGTCCAAATCTCTTGGAACCAGAAGGTGAAGTGGAAATAACAAGACTTTACCGGTCACCTTCTGAAAGAAACTCCACAATGAAAATTCCCAGAAATATCGTAGCCAAAATCCAGAGGTTCCAGGTCAAAGAAAAAAATATTTGCAAACTGCCAGAAAGAAAGAATTCAAGTACTGAGGAGCTACAGTCAGGATCACACATGATTTAGCAGCCAAAACTAAAAAAGGAGCACAGAACTTGGAATATGAAATGCCAGAAGGCAAAGAATAGAGACTTACAGTCAAGAATAAGTTACCCAGCAAAACTGAGTTAATACTATAAGGGAAAATATGGGCCTTTTTGAAGGCTTACATGCATTTCTAATGAAAAGACTAGAGATGCAGTGAAACTTTGAAGTTCAAATACAATAATGAAGAGAAATATAAAAAATTAAACATGAATGGGCAATAATAAAGTACTAAACAAGGACAAACTGCTCACATTCAAATATAGGGAAGTGATATGTGTCCCTTCTGATCCCTATCATCACCAGGATTCATAGAAGGAGTCCAATTAGACAAGACCTGGGAGTGATTCTGTTGTGTCTAGAAGAACTTAAGAATAGAAAGAGTTGGGAAGAGGAAAGGTTGGGGGGGAGAAGGGAAAAGAAAGTCAGGGAAAATTATTTTACATAAGAAGGGTACACAAATAGAAATCTATATAAACAGGGAGACTGGGAGAGGGGAGAGGCAGACACTTGAACTTCACTCTCATCTGACTAGTCAAAAGAAGGAGGAATATACACTCTGAGTTGGCTATAGAAATACATTTCATTCAGTAAGGAAATATGAGGGAAAGCAGAAAAGGAAGAGTGACAATTAGAGGGAGGGTAGATTAAAGGAGGGATTAGTCCTAAGCAAAACAAATTCTAAGGATGTACAAAAAATAGCACACTTTTTGAAGTGGCAAGAAGTGTGAATTTGAGGGGGCTTTCATAAAGTGGGGAACGGTTTAACAAGTTATGATACATAAATGCAATGGAAAACTGTCATGCTAAACTCTGCATAATGACCAACCAGGATTCCAAAGGATAAAGTATGTAACATGCTTCTCATCTCTTGATGGAGAAGTGAAACTCTTAAAATTTTTTTAGGCCATGGTTAATGTGGGAATTTGCTTCATTGACTATACATGTTAGTGACGGGTTTTGTTTTTCTTATGTTCTTAAAAGGAGTGGGTATGGGGAAGGGTGACGTATGTGTGAACTCTGAGCAACACAATGACAAATCATAATTCTTGAAGACTCATGATGAAGCATGCTGCCCACTTCCTGACAGAGAAGTTATGGACTCAGAGTACAGATTGAGACATAATTTTTTTAAGACATGGCCAATGTGAAAATTTATTTTGCTTGTCTATGCATATTTATAATAGGGGTTTTGTTTTTCTTGCTTTCTCAGTGGGGGTGAGGGGAGAGAAGAGGGAAGGAGAACAGGCTAATCTTTGAAAATCAAATAAAAATAATAATTTTAATAAAAAAAGAAATTTATCTATTTACATCTCATCATATATTCATTATAGAGGAGTCCGTTACTATTGCAAGTTTTTACTAATTCTTTTATATTTTATATTTTTAATTGCCACATATCTCTATTATTATATCTGTATTATACCAAATCTATTATTTTTTATTTACTTTTTTTTGTTGTACAGAATTTATTTTAATATAATCAAGTACATCTATCTTGTTCTTAATGTCTTCTGTTTAATACAAAAAATGTTGTTGTTTCCTCAATTGAGATAAATACATTATTCCACATTTCCCAACTTTTTATTATTTATTTAATATGTTTAAGTCTATCATCCAGCTAGAATTCACTGAGGTTCTGGATGTGAGATGTGGGTCTGAATCCATTTTCTTCCAAATTGCTAGCCAATTTCCTCAAGGTCTTTTGCAGTAAATGATAAGTCTTTTTCCATTTTTGTTTCCTGTAGGTTTTTCAGAGTGTTATCTTTTGTATATTGTTGGTGGAATGATTGACAGCATAATGCCATTGACAGAGAGCAAGTCTTGGAATCAGGAAGACCTGACTTTGATAGATAATTGACTTTGTGATTCTGTGCAAGTCACTGCCTTTCAGTTGTAGAGCAGGTGTTGATCTGAATTGGTAGAAGGAGATTCCTTATAGATGTGAGACAAAATAAAAAATCTGTCCTTTTCTATTGATCTATTACTATTATTAATATTGTTATTATTTTTTTGATCCTGTACCAGGTTTTTTAAAAAAAATATTGACCA
Source organism: Vombatus ursinus (assembly GCF_900497805.2). Classification (NCBI taxonomy): domain Eukaryota; kingdom Metazoa; phylum Chordata; class Mammalia; order Diprotodontia; family Vombatidae; genus Vombatus; species Vombatus ursinus. Next base: position 27,707,278 of record NW_020954594.1, on the reverse strand, counting down.
TTTGTAACATGTTCTAAAGATTGAGAGTACAAAATTACCTTTACTAGATTTTTTTGTGTAACCCTTAATCGTATTATACATTTCCTTTTCCATATAAATCTAATTATAATTTTATACAATTCTACGAAAATCCTATCAGTATTTTGATTGGTAGCACATTAAATGTATAAATTTGTTTTGGAAGTATTTTATCACTGTATTAATCTGTACTATTGATAAACACTGACTATCCCTTTAATTACTGAAGTCTTAATTTCAGTAAGTATAGTTTTGTAGTTCATTGGATCATAGATTTACATCTGAAAGAGATATTATAGGTCAAATACTCGAATCCCTCCCTCTGCTCCCCATTTTATAGTTGAAAAAAATGAGGCCCAAAGAGATTAAATGATTTGATCACCCAGGTAGTGAGTGGCAAAGCTGGGATTCCAACCTAAGTTCTCTAGTTACAAATCTGGTATTCACATGAAATGACTAATTGATTCCTGAATCCCCGATTGTTTTTCTTAATTAATTAATTTATTTTTAGTTTTCAACATTTACTGTTATAAGATTTTGAGTTCTAAATTTTTCCCCTCCCTACTCTCCCTCCTCCCCAAGACAGCATGCAATCTGATACAGGCTGTACATGTTCCATCATATTAAACATATTTCCACATTACTCATGTTGTGAAAGAAGAATCAGAACAAAAGGGAAAAACCATGAGAAAGGAAAAAAAAACAAAAAAAATAAAAAAAGGAAAATAGTATGCTTTGATCTGCATTCAGACTCCATATTTCTTTCTCTGGATGTGGATAGCATTTTCCATCATGAGTCTTTTGGAATTGTCTTAGATCATTGTGTTGCTGAGAAGAGCTAAGTCTATCAAAGTCTGTCATCCCATAATGTGGCTGTTACTGTGTGCAATGTTCTCCTGGTTTTGCTCACTTCACTCAGCATCAGTTCATATAAGTCTTTCCAGGTTTTTCAAAAGTCTGCCTGCTCATCATTTCTTATAGCATAATAGTATTCCATTACATTCATATACCACAACTTGTTCAGTCATTCCCCAATTGATGGGCATCCCCTCAATTTCCAATTCTTTGCCACCACAAAAAGAGCTGCTATAAATGTTTTTGTACACATAGATCTTTTTCCCATTTTCATGATCTCTTTGGGTATTGCTGGGTCAAAGGGTATGCACAATTTTATAGCCCTTTGAGCATAGTTCCAAATTGCTCTCCAGAATGGTTGGATCAGTTCACAACTCCACCAACAATGCATTAGTGTTCCAATTTTCACACATCTTCTCCAGCTTTTATCATCTTCCTGTTTTGTCATGTTAGCCAATCTGATAGGTATGATGTGGTACCTCAGTGTTGTTTTAATTTGCATTTCTCTAATCAATAATGATGTAGAGCATTTTTTATATGACTATAGATAGTTTTAATTTCATCTGAAAACTGCCTATTCATATCCTTTGACCATTTATCACCCAATTATTTTTTTTAATTTATTTTTAATTTTGGGAATAAAACAAACATTTTTATAACATAGTATAAGAAAAAGATGATTGCACACAAAACTGCAAATCTATTATGTACAACTTGCTATTCCTTTTAAATATATAATAACATTATCACATAAATTTCTTTTTTTCCCATTTTTTCCTTCCCTCCCTCCCTCATCCTAGAGATGGCTACCATTAAACATAAATATGTATATATATATATATGTATATATACACACATATACATATCTAGATGCAGATAACATCTTCTTTCATATGTTCTTTGTAGTCAACTTGTGTATTTATAATAGCCAAAATGACTTATTTGCTCTAAGTTGTTCTTAAAACAATATTGCTATTACTACATGCAATGTTCTCATGGTTCTGTCCATTTCCCTCTTCATTATTTTGTGCAAGTCTATCTATGTTTTTCTAAAATCAATCAGTTCATCATTTCTTATATCATAGTAGTATTCCATCACAATTATATACCACAACTTATTTGTTCAGCCATTCCTCAATTGACAGGCATCTCTACAATTTCCAGTTCTTTGCTACTACAAAGAGAGCTGCTATAAATATTTTTGAATATATAAATTATTTTCCTCTTTCCCTAGTAATCTTTGGAAATTAACCTAGCAGTGGTATTGCTGGGTCAAAGTGTATAGATAGTTTAATTACTCTCTGGGCATAATTCCAGATTGCTCTCAAAAATGGTTGGATCAGTTCACAATTCCACCAACAATGAGTTAGTGTCCCAATTTTTCTACATCCCCTCCAACATTTGTTGTTTTCCCTTTCAATCATTTTTGCCAATCTGATAGGTGTAAAATGATATCACAAAATTGTTTTAATCTGAATTTCTCTAATCAATAATGATTTAGAGCATTTTTCCACATGACTATAAACTGCTTTGATTTCTTTATCTGAAAACCACTTGTTCATATCATTTGACCACTTTTCAATTTGGGAATGACTTCTGTTCTTAGAGATGTGACAAAATTCTTTATTTATTTGAGGTATGAGACCTTTATCTGAGAACCTGTCTATAAATTCCCGTCCCCCCCCCCCTTTTTTTTGCTTTCCTTCTGATCTTGGTTATATTTGTTTTATTTGTACAAAACCTTTTAAATTTAATGTAATTGAAATTATCCATTTTATACCTCACTCTGCTCTTTCTCTTATTTATTCATAAATTGTTTGCTTATCCACAAACTTGATAAGTAATATGTTCCATGTACTTCTAAATTTTTTGTAATATCTCTCTTTGTATCTATGTTAGGTATCCATTTATACCTCATCTTGGTAAATGGTGTAAGATATTGGTCTATGCCCAATTTCTGCCATACAACTTCCCAGTTTTCCCAACTTTTTTTTTTTTACCAAATAATGAATTCTTATCCTCAAATCTTAAGTTTTTACACTTGTCAAATACAAGTTTACCCTATTTATTTGCTGCTGTAAATTGTATGTCTACTTGTTCCATTGATCTACTGTTCTATTTCTTAGCCAGTAACAGATAGTTTCGGTAATTATTGCCTTATAATATAGTTTAAAATCTGATACTGCTAAGCCTTCTTCTTTTACAGGTTTTTTTCATTAGTTCCTTTGGTATTCTGGCTAATTGTTCTTGAATTATCCGGTGCATAGCTACATGCAACCCTTTGGGTATTAGAAATGCCCAGGTAAGTTAATGCCCAAATACTTGAATTTTTTTATTAATGTATATTGTGCTTCTTTTAAAATAAAATTTTTCTCAATATTATTTTTAGTAAATAAAAATGTAAATGATTTTTGTAGATTAATTTTGTAGCCTGTGATATCAATTGTTTTATCCATTAATTTTTTTTGATCATGAGATTTGAATTTTCTTTTTAAACATTTCCTAATAATATTTTATTTTTTCTGAATTGCATGTAAAATAATTTTCTAATGTTTAAATTTTTTTTGGGGTGAGGCAATTGGGGTTAAGTGACTTATGCAGGGTCACACAGCTAGCAAGTGTCAAGTGTCTGAGGCCAGATTGGAACTCAGGTCCTCCTGATTCCAAGGCCAGAGCTCTATCCACTGCGCCACCTAGTTGCCCCTAAATTTTTTTTTTGAGTTCCAAATTCTCCTCTTCTCTCTCTTCCCTACTCTTTGAGACAGTAAGCAATCTGACATAGGTTATATATGTGCAATCATACAAAACATATTTCCTTATTAGTCTTGTAAAAGAAAACACAGATCAAAAAAGAAAAAAAGACATGAAAAATAGTATGCTTCGATCTGCAATCAGACTCCATCAGTTATTTCTTTGGCAGTGGATAACATTTTTCACCATGAGTCTTTTGGAATTGTCTTGGATTATTGTATTGCTGAGATTAACTAAGTTATTCACCATTGATCATTGTATCATATTGTTTTTTACTGTGTACAATGTTCTCTTGGTTCTGCTCACTTCACTTGGCATCAGTTCATGTAAGCTTTTCCAGGTTTTTCTGAAAATACCCCCTTGTCATTTCTTATAGCATGATAGTACTCCATTACAATCATTTGCCACAACTTGTTCAGCCTTTCCCCAACTGATGGACATCCCCTCAATTTTCTATTCTTTGCCACCACAAAAAGATATAGCTATACAAAAAGCTATAAGTATTTTCTTACATGTAGGTCTTTTTCCTTTTTAAAAAATCTGTTTGAGATACAGACCTAGCAGTAGTATTACTGGGTTAAAGGGTATTATGGTTTTATTTCCACCCAAAACAGGTACAGAACAAGTGAACCCACTTTCATCACTTTTATTTGACACAGTATTAGAAATTCTAGTAATTGTAATAATACAACGAAAGCATGTTAGGGAGATTAACGTTGAAAATGAAGGAGTCAAAATATCATTATTCATCAATGATGACAGTAATTTCAAAAATTCATCTCTCTATGCCCTTTGGGCATAGTTCCAAATTGTTCTCCAGAATGGTTGAATAAGTTCACAACTCCACCAACAATGCGTTAATGTCCCAATTTTCCTATGTCCTCTCCAATATTTATCATTTTCCTTTTTCATCTTATTAGCCAATCTGATAGGTATGAGGTAGTATCTCAGAGTTGTTTTAATTTGTATTTCTCTAATCAATCATTATTTAGAACATTTTTTCATATTTCTGTAGATAGCTTTGATTTCTTCATCTGAAAACTAACTGTCTGTTCATATCCTTTGACCATTTATCAATTGGGGAATGACTTGTATTCTTATAAATCTGACTGAGTTCTCTATATATTTTGAGGAATAAAGCTTTTATCAGAGACACTTGCTATAATTTTTTCCCCCTACCTTTCTACTTTCCTTCTAGTCTTGGTTACATTGGTTTTGTTTGCACAAAACTTTTTAAATTTAATACAATCAAAATCATCATTTTACATTTTGTATTGCTCTTTATCTCTCATTTAGTCATAAATTCTTCCTTTATTCATAGACCTTATAGGTAAACTAGAGAGATGAATTTTTGAAATTACTGTCATTATTGATGAATAATGATATTTTGACTCCTTCATTTTCAACGTTAATCTCCCTAACATGCTTTCGTTGTATTATTACAATTACTAGAATTTCTAATACTCTGTCAAATAAAAGTGATGAAAGTGGGTTCACTTGTTCTGTACCTGTTTTGGGTGAAAATGTTTCAAATGATTTTCCATTGTACGCTGTTTTAAGCTAGAAAATTTTTATTGTGTAGAGAAAAATCTATTCCTATTTTTTTTGTATTACGAATGAGTGTTGCATTTTATCCGTGGATTTATTTATTTATTTCTTGCTTTTCGAAAAGTGTTTTTTGGATGCCTTTTAAAAATATTGCTGCCAGGGGTGGTTAGGTGGCACAGTAGATAAAGTGTCAAAGCCTTAGTGTCAAGAGGACCTGAGTTCAAATCAGACCTTAGGTACTTCCTAGGTGTGGGACCCTGGGCCAGTCACTTAACCTCCATTGCCTCCCCCCAAAATGCTATTATTCCCCAATAAGCTCTTTCATACAGAGCCCTCACTTTTAATAAAGAAATATATTTAAGCAAAGTAAAACAATATAACTAACTATGACAACATAAGTTTCAATGTACAACCTTCTATCAAGAGATTGGAATGCTTGAATTTTTTTTTATTAAGTTATGCTTCATTTTTAGTCTTCTAATGTCCAAATTGGTCATTGTATTAATCAGAATTCTGACATCTTTCAGTTTTGTTAGATAGGTGTTTCTGTAGGTATCCAATAAATATTTGTTGAATACATACTATATGGGAGTCATTGTGCCAGCTACTATGATGATTTAAACAAATATCAAGTGTAGTCCTTGCCCTCAAAACATCAATAGTCTATTTATAGAGAGATGTTATTTATATGTGAAAAGGTAATACAAGGCAGAGTATACCATATGAATAACATAGATGAATGATATGAGTGCAGCGCTTTGCACATGGTAAGCAATTAAAAATAGCTTTTTCATTCATTCACTTGGGGTTAAGGTAGGCAAGGAAATGCTTCAGAAGCTAACTCAGCTCATAAACTGACTCTTTTTTGAGTTTATGGGGCTTTCATGAATAACAGGTGTTTCTTATTTGAGTCTATCTCCACTTTAGATTCCATTTTCCCCCTCTTTCCTTTCTCTATGTCTTACTTATCCTAAGACGTCATTGGTTTATCACTGTGGTCTGGAGGTGACATAGGATTCACAGAGGCTATATCCAAAGAACACAAGTTTCTAGTGAGTCCCACCTATGTTGGTAAGGTTTCAAATGTGGTTCCAGCAATGATTATGTCTACTTTCTGAATATTAGCTTATTTAAGTACTAAAAGGCTCATCTACTGGTAATAAATTCATTGGCTATAGCAACCCATGAAACAAAGCATCAACTGTCCTAGCAAATGCAGAACTTGAATTTTTGTATCTGAGGGAGGAACCAGAAACCGTACTTTGGGCATACAGCATAATGTTTGTCCCTAGGAGAAAGAAGGGGCACAGAGCAGAACAAGAGAGAAACATCACAGCCTGACATTCTATTAGTTTCCTGTTTCAGCTAATTGTTTTTGCTAACTCATCGCTAAGCTCTGTTGTTTCTATGATCTGGAAGGACTGCAAGTCTAGTCAGTGTGCTTTTAATTTGGTATCCTAGGGCTCTACTGTACTCTAGTTATAGCCTCTGACAAAGTTAGGCTAATTTTAATGAAGATGGTAAAGAAATGATGTGATTTTAATTTTTTTTGTTGAAATTTGGAGCATTTTCAACTGGGATCTGATACTATGTACGGAAACTCAGCTTGATTTCACAGATTCAAAGAAAAATACTATCTATTATTAAATAAATAAATACTCCTATTATTAAATAAAAATCACATTCAATAATTAAAAACTTGGAGATGTCATTGTCAGGATTGTAAAAAGTGAATCACTGCAGATGTGGATTGATGAGCTAGGACCAATATGCTAGAATGCAATAGGATCAGCAGATCTGGGGATTGGGAGCCAGGTGAATGGTCTGGAGTAGCATCTAGGTACCAAAAGTCCAAGAAAAGCAGGACCAGGTAAGCAGCTTAGAGTCATGGTATGCGTAATAAGTGTGGGTCAGGATGAGAAATGGATTAGAAGCCAGGTGAACCAATTAGAACCAGGTAACCCCCAAATACTAGAAGGAAGAACAACATGGAAGGTCACAGCAAGGAATCAGTATATCTCTGGTGGTTAAATGGTCAGAGTTAAGCAAAGGAAACAGATTTGAGTCACCAATAAAAATAGTTTGCATTTATCTGGAGTTGTTTGACCATCACAGAACACTTTACAGCATAATCTCACGTGACCCTCAGAAACTAGGTAGTACAAATAATACTAAATACATTCTATGGATGAAGAAGCTAAGTGTTGAAGAGGTTTAATGAATTGCCCAAGTAGCCAGACTTCTGTTTCTCCTCATTCCAAATTCAGGGAACTTTCTCCTAGACTTCCTGGGGGGAGAGCCTTGCTAAGGGCGATAGCTCATTTTCTCAGAGCCCAGAGTTTTTCTTATCATTTCTGTTAAGACAGGAAGCCTTCTCTGTTCCTATCAAAATAACAGATCTTCATCAATACCAACCTGGATTATTGCAATATCCCTTTAACAGATTTTCCCATTTCTAATCAGTCCTTCATACTACTGCCAGAATCATTTTATGCACAGATCTGATAATGCCCTGTCTTTCCTCAAAAATTACTAGTGGTTTATTGTCAGACTCTTCTGTCTAACCCAAAATCTGGTGCAACTCTGTCTTTCTAGTCTCATCTCATATTATTCCCCTTTACTTGTTCTCTACTATAATCAAATTGGCCACTCTGTACCCTGATCACTCCCTGCACTTTTCTACTACTGTGCTTTCATTCAGATTGTTCTGTATGCCTTGAATTTTCTGCCCCACTTATTGAAGTTATCCTCTAAAGCCCAATTTAAATTCCACCTCCTCCAGGTAACTTCCCTGATCCCCCCAGCCAGTAACAAACTTTGCCCTTGAGCTTATCATAGTACTTTGTTTTGTAGTACTATAATGTGCATATATAATTGTGTTAGGGCCAGGCAACAAAACTTTAACTGCTGCCATGTTTTTTCCAATAAGATTTGGTTGCTTTGCAGCTCTACACACCTTCATAAGGATATGGTTCTCCTTCTTAGATTTTTTTTTGTGACTGCAAGCATTATCTGCCTTCACTCTGAGGAATATAATTAATATTTTTTTGCTATAGAATATATTCATAAAGACATTTATACATAGATATGCTAATAAGTAAGTCTTTACAAAAATAACATCAGGAAATAGCATTTCTATATAGCCATAAAAATAATCTAGGAACAAATAAAAGAAATGGAAGACTAATTCAAGAAAGCTACAAAGTACGTAAGATATCTAGGAATCAATCTATGCAATTGATACCGCTATAAGAAAAACTAAAATAATTGGAATGATGTCCACTGCTCTTGTCTGAGCTATGCCAAATAACAATACCAGCAAAATTAATTTGCAGATTTGTTCTATACTACAATTGAGCTACAGGGGGGATACTCTAAAGAGCTAGACAATAGGGTAAGAATGCTTATTTGGAGGAACAAAAGATCTAGAAAAAGCAAGGTAAAATGGGGGGAGAGTAGGAATGAGAGAGAGAATAGCATTTCTAGACCTCAAACTCTGTCACAGAGCAGTAATCATCAAAGCTATTTGGTACTGATTAAAAAATTTAGAAGTTGATTAATGGAAAAGATGCAGAAAGGAAGAATAGGAAATAACTGAACACAATAATCCAGTGTTCAATAAATCTTAAAGCTTAAATAACATAGGAAAGAAGTCTCTATTTGACAAAAGTTGCTCAGAAGTCAGGAAAAGTCTGATACAAATTGGGTCTGGACCAATAGTTTACACTACACAGCACAATAAACTAAAAATGAACATGTGACCTGAATGTTAAAAATATTTATCTTTATGAAAAATCAATTGATGTCTATTTATTTTTTATGTGCATATGCATTACAAATTCTAGAATTTATTCCTTTTCATATTGAATAGGGATTATGAGAAGGTTTATTCAAAACCAAGGCATACAGGGACTGAAAAAAGTTGGGATCCCCTGCCTTAAAAGTAATACCAGTCTCTGGCATTCTTTTCCTTCCTCCCTCCAGTATGTGTGGCTTGGGGCGCTCTCTAGGACTTTCCATGATACGGAAGCTAATGCATGTCCTCATCTGAATGAGCTTGAATCAGAATCTATCTCAAAGGTCTAGCTGCCTCTTCTACCTTGTGTTTCTTTGCTCAAACATATGATCAAACAACAATAATGAAATAAGTACTCCCACCCTTGGAAGCAACCTTTTGAGTTCAAGAGTTTGGGAGCTCCTGGGTCCATCAGTTGGCATCAGTTGTATTCCTGGAAGTATCCCATGAAACCAGTAGAGTGCTTCTCATAGGAGAAGATGACCTTTGATAGGAGGATGTGCCCAACCCTTGCCCTGGCTAACTAGAAGACATGGACCTTGAGGGAATTGTTTAGTCTTTGCAGAGCCAAAGTGAAGGTGAAATGCCTTTTCAACAATCCCACTAAATGCTTCAGTTTTTAATGTTTTCATTTTCAGCCTCCTGGGAGGACATAATAGTTGTTATAAATGACTGCTCTAGGTTTAAGTCTTTGTCAATGAATGCTTGTGAGTCTTTTGTGTTTTAAGTATTTCTTTTGTGTGCAGAAAATAAATAGCTATCTCCTGACAGAGAAATGATGGGTTCAAGGTACAGAATGAAATAAATATTTTTTGTACATGGTGAACATAAGAATTTGTTTTGCTTGAATATGTATATTTATTGCAAGGATTTTGTTTTTGTTTTTGTTTTCCAATGGGAGAAGGAGATTGAGAGGGAGAGAAGGTGGGTTTTTGTTCATTGAAAAAAGTTTTTTTAAAAGAAATAGTTGTTCTATACCAAGCCCAAATTATACATTGAGTGCTTTTCTCTTCTTTTTAGAAAGATCCTATCCACAGTTCAAACCTAAACTTTAAATGATTTTCCTTGAGTTCTGAGTAGGGGCATGAACAATTAGAGAGTATAAAAAAAAGAGCCTGACTCTTCATTACTTCAGAGACCAGATTCCCCCAAGGACTGAACCTGGTCAATGCGCATGCTGTCCCAAGCTAGGGGCCCCATTGGAGGGAAAAAGTGAGTGTCTCAAACCCACTGGGTACACAACAGGTTCTGTGTTGTTATATATGGAAAATAGCATTCGGTCTTCTGGTTCATTACAGATATTTGGAAAACAGGACTCAATTCCACAAGCTTGTTTTTATCTTATCTGTATGCTCCCTCATAGCTGGGTACTAAATCTGCTCTGTGCTGCCTAGACTGGGTTGGCTAGGGACAGAAAAGCAAGATTAGGGTTGTCAGAGTTATTAATCTTTCTTCTAAAAAAATCAATTTTTAAAAGAAAATAGAATTTTCTTTTTTTTTAGGGGTAGAATGGGAGAGAGAGTGAAATTTTCACAATCATTTGGCAACTCATTTTTATTTATTCATTTACTCTTTAATTTTTGACTCCCTTCATAGGACGACAGGGCTCACAGTCATTCATATTCAACTTATTCACATAATAGTCTCATTTAGAATTTTTAGAGAGCTGTGAGGAAGACATTCAATAGACTCATCCTTTTAGTTCCCTTTGCAATCCAGCCTATTTATGAGTTGCCAGGTAACCAGGAGGCTTAGTGTTACTGCTCCTGACTACAAAAACAGAGGCCTTTCAGGTACTAGAATGGCAGGAGTGATGCTCTCTTATCAGAGTGGCAGCATTATCCAGGTCTTTAAGGAGCTCCCAACAATATATGTCCATACTCAATTAATTAAAAATAAGTGATATTTTTCCCCCTTAAGCATTCCAATAAAGGCATTTTCAGATACATAGAGCAAAATGGCTTTCCCACTTAACTTCTAAATGAAACATTCAGGGTATTTAGAATCATTCAAATTAATAAGCAGAATTATATAGTTTTCAGGCTGGAGGAAGACACAAAGTTTATGAAAGGATTGGAGAAAGATGAAAGTTACTCAAATTATTCAACTTGGAGAAGACAATGCAGTGGAGAAGTTTACTGTTTTTCTTTAAGAAAAAGGAAAGTAGTTAGTTACAGTATGATGGCCAGCTGTTCTATTCATCTGAGAACAGGACCAGAGGAGCTAGTTTATGTTGAACCATGAGAGCTTGAGGTTAAACATAAGGAAGAATTTTCCAATTAGGCTCTGAAAAGGGCTGTGAAATCTTTTAGAAACTTGGAAAAAGAACCTCTGTTTGACTCAGTTTTCTCAGCTATAAAATGAAGATAATGACAGCACTTGCCTCCCAGGGCTGTTGTGAGGACAAAATGGGGTAATATCTGCCACACATTTAGCAATGGTCCTGGTACATAGTAGGTGCTCTATAAATGCTAGTTGTAGTTGTTATGATCATCATCATCATCATCATATCATCATCATCATCATCATCATATTATCTTTTCTCTGAGGTGACTTAAGTAGCCCCACCTAAAGGCTAAGGGATAGTTTGGACCAGGGATTCTTATTATTTTTTTTTCTGTAAGTACCCTTTGTCAGTCTAGTGAAACCTTTCCATTTCTTTTCAGAACAATGTTTTTAAATGCATAAAACAAAATACATAGGATTGCAAAAGAAACCAATTATGTTAAAATATAGTTGTCAAAATAGAAAACATTAAAAAAAACAAAAGTTCATAGACCTCCCCCAAGTTAAGAATCTAAGGTTCAAATCATCTCTTTAAATGGAATGTAAGGCAGTAAGTCTACTCTCCTTTGATCTGGGCAGAAGGCTAGTCCTTGTCAAGAGTTATCTTTTCCAGAAGCAACTTCTAACTACTTGTTCCTATCTTTGGTGGCCTGGCTAGCCAAAGTAACCATAGGAAAATTGTAGCACTGAGGCAGAAAGTTGTCTCAGTTATCCAGATCTCTGAAGACCTCTTTTTTTTTTTCTGTGACCTATTAGTCCTTCCTATGAATAATCAATACAATGAGAACTATCTAGACATTAGATGTCTGGTTTCATTGCACCAACATTCTACTTACAACTACTACATGGAACTGATTTATTCTACAAGTAACTTCATTTTTCTTTTTCCCCTTTCTTTAAGACTAGCAAATCCTAAACTACTATTCCCTTAGTCACTGCCCTTCAGAGCCATTTCTTGCCCATGGGAAAACTACTTTCCTGTGCAATTTCTTCTTATATCTAGATCTGATCTACCTTTCCTCAGTCTCTTTTATCATCCTTCTGGCCTTGTTTTTAAATTGTGTTCTTTTCAATGCTACACACTATTGTCAATACAATCTCCTTCATTTCTTTTATACTCCTTCCAGTTCCTAGACATGATTTCCTAATGACCACATTCCTTACTACCCTTTCCAATGCAGGGCACTGCTTCCCTTATGTTCCCTGACTTATGGTTCCCAGAGACAAGAGGAGTCATCACTCTCCCTCCTCCTTGTCACTTCCAATTTTCTACTCTGCCATTGTCATTCAACGTAGCAATTTCTTCTCTTCCGAAGTTCATACCACCCACTTATATCACTCCCTTCCAGTCTTTGATACTGCCATCCATTGATTTCCAAGATACTCTCAACACCTTAACTGGTAGATTGCTAAACCTGGTACAAATCCTTCTCTTCAGTTCACCATTTCAGCATTGCTTAACAGAATTTCCAGTGGGCATCTAGAAATGGTGACATTCTATCTTCATTCTGTTACAGGATATGGCTATGTACCTGATGCTCTGTGTCTGTCTGTCTGTTTCTGTCCATCTATCTATTGAAGAGAGTTGCCTGAATGTTGGGGCTATATCTATGTGACACTAAAGTATTCTTATGAAATGAGAAAAGTTCGCTCAGAAGACAGGATTCTGGAAAGACGGCAGAATAAGGCAGGAAATTACCTGGCTCTCCAAAACTCTAATACGAACAAGATAAAATATCGTCTCAAATTGAACTTTGAGCAGCAGAAATAATTAAAAATCAGAGTAAAGGAGTTGTCCTCCTAAGACAACTTGGGAGGACCTTAAGAAAGACTTGACTTATTTCAGGTGCCAAGATGGTGGAGTGAGGAAGAAACCCTCTGAAGCCCTCCCAAATTCCCCTCCAAACAACCAGAAAATCACCTCAGAATTGATCTAGGAGCGGGGAATCAGCTTACTGTCTCACTGGGATGGGAAGGGAGCAAGGTCTAGGAGCAGCAGCAGCCACAGCAGCCGCCAGCCTCACAGCAGGGGGCCTGCATCAAGGCTTTAAGCCTGGGCAATCCTCTAGTGAAGCCCCACATTCCTGCAGGCCAGCAGTCCCCTAGGAGAGTAAGCAGTCTGTGCTGCTCGGCAAGGCCCCATCCCAGCGACCCCACCCCTAGCACAAGCCACCAGGGAGGCCTTGACCCCACAGCTGACCTGTAGTGAAGCCCCACCCCAGGGACTACCAACAGCAAGACCCTGCCCTACCAGCAGAGAGACCCTATTTCCAAAGAAACCCAGCACCAGGGCCCCCACCCCTTGGGCAGATCAGCAACAAAATTATTCCTCCAGAGTCTGCTAGAAGACAGGCGCTGCTTCCATAGTAGCCCAGCAGCTAGGCCCCACCCCTGGAGTAGGCCAGCAGCTAAACCTCACATCCAGGGGAGGCCAACAGGAAGGCCCCAGGCCTCAGTATAAATCAGAAGGGTAACCTACGCTCCAGAGAAAGCAAGCAACTAAGCCCTGAAGCCCAGTGAAAGCTAGCAGTAAGATCCAGAGCCCAGCACAAAAAGCTGGGGACAGTGCAGGACCAGAGCCCAAATCTGACATAAAAACACTAAGTCACAAAAAAAAGGCAGAAAAAATGAGCAAAAAACAAAACAAAACAAAACAAAGAACAACAACAACCAAAAAAAAAAAAAAAAAGAGTTTGACTATAGAAAGATACTATGGTAATACGAAAGATCAAGGCACAAACTTAGAAGAGGATAATAGTGTCAAACTGGCTACATGTGAAGCCTCAAAAAAAAAAATGTAAATTAGTCTCAGCCCAAAAAGAATTACTGGAAGAGCTTAAAATAGATTTTAAAAAGCAAATTAGAGAAGTAGAAAACAATTGGGAAAAGAAATGAGAGTAATGTAAGAGAATCATGAAAAAAGAGTCAATAGTATCAGAAAAGATATACAAAAATTTACCAAGGAAAATAACCCCCTAAAAATAGAATTGGCCAAATGGGAAAGGAAGTACAAAAGTTCACTGAAGAAAATAGTTCTTTAAAAATTAGAATTGAACAAGGTGAAACTAATGATTCTATGAGATATCAAGATACAATAAAGCAAAACAAAAAACATTTTTAAATAGGAGAAAATATGAAATTTCTCATTGGAAAAACAATTGACCTAGAAAATAAATCCAGCAGAGATAACATAAGAATTATTGAACTACCTGAAAGCTAATATAAAAAAAAGAGCCTGTACATTTTTCAAGAAATTATCAAAGAAAACTGTCCTGATATATTAAAATCAGAGAGCAAAATAGAAATAGAAAGGATCCACTGATCACTGCCTGAAAGAGATACACACATAGCTAAAATAAAGGGCTGGAGCAGAATTTATGCTTCAGCATAAATATTATACTTCAACTGAGGTTAACAAAAAGTGGAGGTAGAATCATGATTTCAGACAAAGTTAAAGCTAAAATAAATTTAATTAAAAGAGGAATCATAAGAAAATTAGAAGAATATGGGACATATTATCTATCAGATTTGTAGGTAGGAACAATTAATGAATAAATAAGAGATAGAGAGCAGAGTGAGGTGTGAAATGGATAATTTCTATTACATTAAATTAAAAAGGTTTCATACAAATAAAACCAATGTGACCGAGATTAGGAGAACAGAAAATTGGGAGAAGATTTTTGTAGACAATTTCTCAGGTAAAGGCCTCATATCTCAAATATATAAAGAACTTTGTCAAATTTATAAGAATATGAGTCATTCCCTACTTCATAAATGGTCAAAGGAAATAAACAGGCAGTTTTTTGATGAAGAAATCAAAACTATATATAGTCATATGAAAAATGCCTTAGATCATTTTGATTAGAGAAATGCAAATTAAAACAACTTTGAGGTGTTATTTTACACCTGTCTAATTGGTTGAAATGATTAAAGGGGAAAGCAACAAATATTAGAGGGGATGTGGAAAAATTGGGACACTAATACATTGTTAGTGGAATTGTGAACTGATCCAACCATTTTTGAGAGCCATCTGCAATTATGCCCAAAGAATTATAAAACTGTATGTACCTTTTGACTCAGCAATGTCACTATTAGATCTGTTTCCCAAGGAGATTAGGGAAAAAGGAAAAGAACTTATATATTATAAAATATTTATAGCAGCTCTCTTTGTGGTGGCAAAGAACTGGAAATTGCAGGGATGGCCATCAATTAAGGAATGGCTAAACAGGTTGTGGTATATAATTGTGATGGAATACTACTGTGCTATAAGAAATGATGAGTTGATTGATTTTAGAAAAACATAGAAAGACTTAACACGAAATAATGAAGAGTGAAATGAGCAGAACCACAAGAACATTGTACACATCAGCAATATTGTTCTAAGAACAACTTTGAATGACTAAGTCATTTTGAGTATTATAAATACTCAAATCATCTACAAAGGACTTACAAAGGAAGATGCTATCCACATCCAGAGAAAGAATTCATAAATAGAAATATGAATAGTATGGCTTTACATACATATGTATGCATACATATTTGTGTCTAGTGTTGGCCTTCTTTAGGGCAGGGCGGGAAGGAAGGGAGAAAAAAAGTGCATAGAGAACAAAAGAAACCTTAGAAGGAAGCACTAAAAAGCAGGGTAGCCTTGAAAATGATGTGTAGTGTCTATTACACAGTTGTTGTGTTTTTTTTAAAGTAAATAATGTGAAATGGAAATTCATGGCCTTATATTGAATCCTCTTTTCATGTTATGCTGTGTACATGGAAATGTTCTCTTTTTTTGTCTTTTTGTATTCAAGTTCAAATGAATAAAATTTTTTAAAATGTTAAAGAAAAGTTCCCTCAGACCTACAGATGTTTTAACCACTCAGAGGCCAGATGAGAAACATTTTAGAAAAAACAACTGACTTGATTAAGTGGGCAAGTGGATAAGCCACCAGATTTTTCAATATTTTCCCAGAGTGTTGATTAGACATAGATTAAATGTATAGCTAATAGTATTCTTCCATCTTGCACCAGAAGAAAGAGACATAACCTTTAATAGTAATAGATAATATTTATATAGTACTTACTACGCTCCAGGAGCTGTATTAAGTACTTTACAAATATCTCATTTAATCTTCACAACAATCCCAAGAGGTATTTATTATTATTATTTCCACCTTGCAGTGGAGGAAACTGAGGCAAATAGATTAAATAGCTTGTCCACTGTCACAGCTAGTAAGTATCCAAAGTGAGATTTGAATGCAAGTCTTCCTGACTCCAAACCTAGTACTCTATCCAATGCACCACCTAGCTTCCTCTAAGAGCAGCATGTTTTAGATACACAGATATAGCTGGTTTGCTTCCTCTCTTTTTAGTTCTTTCTCCAAACTCTTATCAGTCTAGCTCAAGTAATTTGACTGTGTGTCATTGTCTTTGATCCCTCCTAGATCCCTGGAAGAGCATAGCTACTAGACGAGACTGTGGCTGCAGATGGCAGCCGAACACAGACAGTTCTTGAGTCAATGGTGTACGTTTTCATGCAGGGTGACACAAACAAAGTGTGCCAATGAGTTTCCCTTCTGTTAGTTTTACTTCTGGGAAATATAAAATCCCAGGTGCAGTAATAGTAAGGAAAAAGAAAAAAAAAATTGTTGGTGGTAGCTGATACCATTACCTTCAAACAGGTACACTCTTTCCATACCTTACTGGCAATCACAGAGTTGGAGAAAAGTAGAATTGTCAGGTGGTTAAACACTAGTTTATTAAAGAGCACAATTTTACCTTGGTGAACTGCACATTAAAGGGCTTATTGTTTATTTGGAGAAAGAAGACATAAGCCCAAAGTATGACAATACTAGGTAGTATCAGTTAAATATCAAATGGGTGTGCTGACACTAAGGGTTTCAGGAATTAAGATGTGGAAGGAAGAGATCACTGTGGGTTGGGAGAGTTGGCAGATTTATCACAGAGGTCATGGAATTTGAGCTGGGCTTTGAGGAAGAGTAAGACTTAGAGAAATAGAGAGGAAATGGCTTGGGGTGGGAGGAATTAAAGACAGAGGAAGAAGGGCAGACAGGAGGGCAAGCACTTATACTTGGGAAACAATGAAAAGGATAGTTCAGTTCAATTCAGTAACTACATGATGCTTGTTGGACTAAGTTGAGCAGATGACTTCTATTTAAAAAGTAATGGAATGGTTGTGCAACATTACATGTATTTTCAGATTCTTTCGATATATTAATTGGTTTTTGTGAATTGTTATTTCTCTTTTTCCTCTTAAGTATATTCTTTGTCACATGGCGTTGTTCTTTGGATATGGGGAGGGGGAGCAAAATGGGAAGATTTAAATAATGTAAAAACTAAATCTCTCATCTATCTATCTATCTGTCTACCTATCTATCTATCTTTTAAAGAGACCAGTGGAAAATGAAGCTGGAAAAGTAGGTAGGTAGGCTTGAATATCTGACTAAGGATTTTGGGCTTCCTCCTAATGTAAGGTGCAGTGAAAAAGCCCTTACTCTGCAGGTGAAGGCCTTGAGTTCACCCCCTCTCTCCGACCTTTATCCCCAGATTTCAGTTTCTTTACCTGTACAGTGAGAGGTCATACCTTCTAGCCCTAAATCCAGGATCTTATGATCCTAGGATTTTGTCCACCAGGCAATAATGAACTGGTAAAAATTTTGGAGTAAGTTCACATGTAAACCTAGCTATGCTTTTATTGTGTCCTACTTTCAACAGGGAGGATCAGACCTATTGAGTGTCCATTATGAGCTGGACTGATCTGCTTGTTCACATTACATATATGTGTACAGTTTACCCAGAGCCTGTGGGCACTGATAATACCAAATCATTTCACAAAACCTCACGGGCTATCAGAATTCAGGGACCGCTGACATGCCATGAGGCAGACAAGAATAAATGACTTAGAAGTAAGATGCTATTATTTTCAGTCTCCTGAGGAGCCCCCACATTTCTACCTTCCCCATCCAGGTTGAATTGGAAAATGTCTTCCTACTCCCTTTTTAGGGGTAGGGGAGATTAGGCTTTTGGCTGGCTTTCATTTTCTCTATTGTTGTATTAGTGCAATTCATCTTTCATCCTAAATTCTGACATTCTGCTTTTTGAGGTGTTGTCAGAAATGATTGGTTACTTCAGAGAATAGATTCAGGTCCAAAGTTCAAAACGCACAGAGAGTTTTGCCAACATATAGCTAGATATGCCTTAACTGCAGCTGGCCTTGCAGTGCAAAGTACAATTGGCCTTACACTTAGTTTGAAGTTGGAGAGCCTCCTTTAGGTGTAATGTGCTGGTATCCTGCCTAAAGCCTTCCTTTGGCCAGGACCAGTGGATTTAGCTTGCTTTTGGGAAAATCATTCTTGCCTGGGAGCTAGAAGCTCAGGGTTCCTAGGTCCAGCTGCTACACTAAGTAAAAGTATGACCTTAAACTTTCTAGAACTGTTTCATCATATTTCACATTGGGATAATAATACCCCTCCTACCTATTGACAAAATAAGATCAAATAAGATCACATGAAATTACTTAGAAATAAAAAATACTTAAGAAAATCAAAGTTATGATAGACAGCAGCAAAGTATTACCATCATTATTAGCTCATATTGTACCTGTTTTGGGTCTTGCCACAACCTTTGGCCTAGGGCATAAGAATCTGACCTAAATTATTTTAGCATTATTGTTAACGTCATCATTCTTATTGTTACCCTCTAACTCAAATGGAAGCAACTACCCATATTTAGTGAGTTCTAAGGAAAACAGCACAGAAATTGAAAACTGGAGCAATAAATGAGAAATAGAAAAAGGCAAGTACTTCTTATTTTACATTTAAATTCCTCTACTCCCTGTAAATCAATTCTGAATTATTCAGGCTAATAGGGAGGAGCAAAGAGAAGGTTGGCATACAGGGTCTTCATAGAGGGTTTTACAAATATTGACTGTGTTAATATGACAATATTACTTAATTTCCCAGTATCCTAGGAAATTCTCTAAGGTCTCCTTCCCTGGCTCTCCCTTCCCTTACCCCATAAAACAATTAGGTTTTAGAGAAGAGATATTCAGTTGTGGATAATTCAGAAACTATTCACAACATACTTAGTCTTGATTTGCATTATACCAACAGTTTCCAAATTTTATCTAGTGATCCCTCTCATTTTTTGTTACCAAAAAGTCCCCTTTACCCCACTTTTCAGAAAATTATCTTCATAAATGACTTGCTTAGTTCTTCAAAAGAATAATTTACCCATGGTGAAGGGATATTATATCACTTTTAAAACAAGGCATTTTAAAACTTAAGTTTGATTGTTGCAGATTTGAAACATTTATAACCATTCTTTAGTTATTTCAATTTTTTAAAAGTTGCAGGGTTTTTTTGAAACCAGCTTATTGTATTGCATTGAACAAAAATGAATTACCTTGAGATATGTACCAGATACTAACCTACCTTTAACTTCCACACAAAAATAGCATAACTTTAAGTTTACCCACTTGTTCACATGCAGCAAGCTGCACAAAGACATATCTGCGTCATGAACTTATGCTGATTGATGGTGAGAGTTGTACTATGTTGAGATCCAATACATGCCAACACAACTTTGACCCGGTTTGTGCATGATGTATTAAATAATCACTGGACTAGGTGGTGTTTACTGTCATTTGGAGTGAATTTTCCATCTTAGTGTAGCTTTTGTTCATTTTCATTTCAACTTTGTTTTCATTGAAAAAACTGAATGTGTTTATGCAGAAACTATACTACCATTATTTTGGTCCTTGCTTCAGACTACAGCCTCCTTTCACAACTGAACTCTGAGGGGCTTGCCTCTACAATTTGGAAACCTGAATTATATAGTTAGATTTAAAAAAAAAATAGACTTGCATTGCTGATCTGTTTTGCTTGTGTCCACCCCCAAAAGGGCACCAGGGGGCATCCTAGAACCAGGTTTGTGGAGAGTGATACAAAGCCATTGCAAATAATGCCCCAAGTGGTCACCTAAAGTTGACTGCATTTCTAGGAAGCTTTTAGAAAAGGTGGTAAGATTCTCATCCAAAAAGCCATGAAGTTCATCCATAATCCAGTTCTCACTGGTGACTGTTACTCTAGAGGAAGAAAGGCGGAGGAAAGAAAAAGGAGTGAAGTACTGAGGCATTTGAAGGTAATGGGCCTTTTCAATCAAACACTCAGTCTGTAGAGCCTATCTGAAATGCCCTATTCCCAGCCTCTGGCATTAACATGCAATTGAGCTGCTACTTTTTATATACATCATAAGATCCTCAGCAGAACCTCTCCTCATTAGTGCCATATTTCTTTGGTGTAATAATGATTTAATGCTAATTACTTGGCCAAGCAGTTCTACTTTGGCTAATCATTTCACTTCCTGGATCTGATTCCCTGCTACTGGGCTTTTATCCCACATTAATCAAAGATACTATGGTTGAAGCATTAGCATTTAGGTCTGGGCTCCAGGATGCCTTAGATCTGGCCAAATGTGAGACTAGGGCTTGGGTTTCTGGAGCAGGCAAAGTTGTGGGCTATTTAAGGAATTAAATCACACTCCTTTCTTCCACCTCAAGTTCCTGCGTTCACCTTGGATAAATAATTTTTCTTCTCTTCCATTGGCCTTTGTAACACCACAGTGTCACTATTCTCCATACGTCCCTGTGATCACTTTCTGTCTGCCTTCTTTGCTAAGTTCTCTTTCTTTACATGTGAGATATTCTCTAACGCTAAATCATCAGGCCTTTTGTTTTTTCCTCACATTATGGTCCTCTTCAAAAGGGTAGTGTGGCATAGTGAAGAAAGTGCTGGACTTGTAGTCAGGAGGACCTGGGTTCAGATGCTCCTTCTGCTGCTGGCTAGCCATGTGGACATAGGCAAGTCACTTTTTAAAAATATTTATTCTGATGATAACCTCTTCTCCCATAACATTTCTAAGGGGCTTACCTCTACAGTTTGGAAACCTGCATTATATAGTTAGATTTTTTAAAAAGTAGATTGATATTCAACAAGCCTTTATTAAGAGAGAAAGATGATCATTCTGAGCCTCATTTCCTCATCTGTGAAATGAGGATAGTAAAACTTATCTCACAGGTGTGATGTAACACTCAGGTGGGAGTATGTATGCAAAATGCTTTGCAAACTTGAAAATCACCAGATATTATTGTTATTAAATATTTCAAATACTCTTACGGTTTCAACAACGCAAAAGCACCCACATTTTTTTTATTTGCTACCCTAATTTTTTCATTTGATTTACGTATTCATTTGGCTGTCATGCTGTCTAACTATCCATGATGGAAAAAACAAAATGGGTGAAACATATTGCTTAGATTATGATGTGCAGCCAGATAGCCCACCAAATTAGTATACATATATTTGTATTACACCCATATGTATATATGTATATAAATAAATTGTATGTGTGTATGTATATACACATGTATATATTTTATACACACACATAGACAAATAATACACATTTGTACAAATAATATATATCT
The DNA here is from genome assembly GCF_900497805.2 of Vombatus ursinus. NCBI lineage: Eukaryota > Metazoa > Chordata > Mammalia > Diprotodontia > Vombatidae > Vombatus > Vombatus ursinus. The sequence continues at coordinate 27,685,526 of NW_020954594.1, read as the reverse complement.
TAGACAAGTGCTACAGGTAGACAATAAACTAGGTCCAGAATTGAGTAGCAAGAGACCAGGCTAGATCATATTTGGGAAATTAACCCAAAGTGTTTGTCATTGTAAAAGACCATTTCTTTAAATTCCAATAGTCTCTAGGCAATTCTATATGGTTGTGAATCATAGAATATCATGATACCAGATGAATTATAAGTATAAACAATGAAGAGGTCAATGAAGAGATGCATGATTGGTGGAATCAAAAGGCAGCATGTAACCAATGATGAATTAAAAGCCAGAAATGGTAAAAAAGATATTTTTGAGAATATGTATGATGTGTCGATAATTCCCAGTTATGTTGTAAGAATTAGAGGTAACAGACTGTAAATGCTCAAAATTTTTTTTTCTGGGTAATTAATATTCAATCACATATTTTCATCTAAGCTTTAGTTTCCTCCTCTGATGGTGTTAGACTAAATGACTTCTTACTACTTGTGTAGATCTAACTCTTTGTTAGGAAACTGAGGCAAGTCGGGTTAAGTGACTTGCCTAGGGTCACACAGCTAGTAAGTGTCTGAAGTGGATTTGAACTCAGGTCTTCCTGACTCCAGGCCCAGTGCTCTGTCTACTACACCACTTAGCTGTTCACAATGTTATATAGCAGTAGGAATAGCTGAAGGACCTCATTTTCTATAGGCAATCCCTCTTCCAGTCCCTCTCCTTCTGTACCAAGGATCCTCCATGGCAGTGGTGAATACCTTTGGTAACCATATATTTCCCTGTTTTATTGCTCTCTTGATAGTGATAATTAGAAGACTGTCAAATAACTTGCAGTCACCAAACAATGAACACAACAAGATTTTACATGCTCTATGCCTTTTGGTCAATTGTGAAAGGAACTGCAGAAAATATTTTGTGATAGCTTGATTGTTGTCTTTCCACATTTTTGTTTGTTTGTTTGCTTTTTTTGGCTAGGCAATGGGGTTAAGTGACTTACCCAAGGTCACGCAGCTAGTGTTATGTGTCTGAGGTTGGATTTGAACTCAGGTCCTTCTGAATCCAGAGCTGGTGCTCTATCCACTGCATCACCTAGCTGCCCCCCATATTTTCTTTTTTTTTTTTTACCAAAGATATCAATCTACATGTAAATTATTATTATAAAGATTTTACAAGGATGATAAAGTGAAGTAAATGACTTGGTATTGATATTACCTCTCTCCTTTGGTAGTACTAATTTTAAGTAGCTTCTCTTTGATATTTTCCACTCTTTTGATATCTTCTCATTTTTATTTTTCTAATTTGTTGATGATCTTTGCTATGAAATTTTGTTCTCACTATACGCAGAGAGCTAACTTAGAATTGCTGCTCATACCAGTAACTATTTATTTCCTGTCTGTTAAGATAGATTCAATTTCATTATTTGGAACATTTATTCTGTTTTCACAATATCCTTCACCTCTCAATTCTCTCTGTAAAAAAAAAAAAGTACTCATGATATATAGGCAGCATGCATCTCTGTGTAAGCTACTGGTTTGTGATAATAATCACAAGTTTCAAGTCCCATTGTTTTGAGAGATGAAATAACACTTTAAAATGTGAAACCATGCTTACTTGTTCCACTACAAATTTATGTTACAGCATCTTAACTGGACCCTCACTGCAGCACAATCCTTTTGCACCTCCCAAGTTGACTTGCTGTGCTATTCACCAGAGAAGTTTCCAAACCTTTTCATGCATTCTCAAATCTCCCATAGATCCCCCTCTCAGGTGAGACCTTTGCCTCATATTTCAATGAAAAATTCACTCATATTTTGTTCTTCTTTGTTCTTCAATCTACATCCCTTAGATGTCTTTTCCCATTATCTCCTCTTTAACCTCCGTCTCAAATAAGATGGCACTTCTCCTTGACAGGCCAAAACTTTCTCTACGCACAAGGGTTCCCATTCTAACCCATCCTATCTAGAAGATTGCTCCTTCTAGATCATTTTCCACTCTCTCACTTATTTTCAACCTCTTCCTGCCTACTGGTTGCTTCTCTCTCTCTCTCTCTCTCTCTCTCTCTCTCTCTCTCTCTCTCTCT
>NW_020954594.1:27673300-27683457 GCF_900497805.2 Vombatus ursinus | reverse complement strand
CTCTCTCTCTCTCTCTCTCTCTCTCTCTCTCTCTCTCTCTCTCTCTCAGCACAGAGACTTTCATTCTTTTTTTTTAGTTCCAAATTATCTCCATCCCCTTCTCTCCATCCCACCTCTAGCTAATGAGAAAGTAAGAAAAACAAAACCCATTACAAATATAAAGTCACACAAAACAAATTTCTGCATTAGCCATGCTTCAAAAATAAAAATAAAGGAAAAGAAAGAAAAAGAAAAAAATATACTTTGACCTATATTCTGAGTCCATCAGTTCTCTATGGGAAGGTAGATAGCATGCTTCATAATGAGTCCTTTGGAACTGTGGTAGGTCATTGTGTTGGTCAGAGTTACTGAGTCTTTCAAAGTTGATTTATGGTATTGGTGTTACTGTGTAGATTATTTTCCTGGTTCTGTTCACTTCACTTTGCATCAGTTTACACAAGACTTCTCAGATTTTTCTAAAACTAGCTCCTCATCATTTCTTATAGAACAATAGGATTGCACCAATAGGTGGAATTCCATCCAATAGGATTCCATATATACACAACTTATTCAGATATTCCCCAATTGATGGACATCCCCTCAGTTTCCAACTCTTTGTCACCACAAAAAAGATGGTATAAATATTTTTGTACATATGGGTTCTTCCTTCTTTCATTGATTTCCTTGGGGATATAGCTCTAGTAGTAGTATTGTTGGGTCAAAGAGTATTCACAGTTTAATAGCCTTTTGGGCATAGTTCTAAATTGCTTTCCAGAATGGCTGGACACAGTTCCACCTACAATGCATTAGTATGACTATTTTCCCATATCCTTACCATCATGTGTCATTCTAGTTTCTTTCCTACTGCCTGCAAACATGCACATGTCTCCCTCATCCTCAAAAAAATCCCCACTTGACCCATTCATCCTTACTATTATATATCACCCCACTTTTCATGGCTAAACTCCTCGAGAAAACACTATACAATTAATGCCTTCACCTCCTTTCTTTTTAATTCTCTATAGCCTGGCTTCCAATTTCATTATTTAAGCAAAACTTCTCTCTTAAGTTACCAAATTAACTCTCTAAGTTGCCAAATCTAATACCTTTTCTCAACATTCATCATTCTTGACCTCTCTGCAGACTTTGACATCTATTACACTCTTCTCCTTGACATTATCTTCTTTCTAGGTTTCTGTGACACTACTGTATCCTGGGTTTCCTTCCACCTGTCTGACAGCTTCTTTTCAGTCTTCTTTGCTGGATCTTCATCTAGCTCACACTCATTAATGGTAACATTGGCCTCCTTGCTGTTTCTTAAACAAGACATTCTGTCTTCTGACTCTAGGCATTTTCATTGCCCATCCTCCATGCCTAGAATTCTCTCCCTTCTCATCTCCATAGTTGAGAGATGACTTGGAGCTAAAACTCAATGTTCTAGAGGTAGAACCAAGATGGCAGAGTGGTGGGAGGCAGTGCAGTGGGCTCTGCTCATAACCAGAAAATTCACCAGAATGAATCTTGGTGGGGAAATGCATAAAAAGTCACAGTGAATCATTTGTCCAGCCCAACTCCCCACAGGGATACCCAGTTCCAGGTCACAGATCCAGGTCACAATAAGGAAAATTTCCGCAGGAGAGTGGCATTCCAGAAAAGGGAGGCCCTGGGCAATGTACTGAGAAAGGAGGAAGTTCAAAAGCCAGTATCAGAATTGCAAAAGGAATATACAGCTTATTATTAGACCTTGCCCAAACAACAAACTCCATGAAAATTCAAATGAAATATATAAAAGTCAATGACTCATAAGGCAACAGGAAATAGTTGAAAACAAAGTTGAAAGCTTAAAAAGAATAGAAGCAAATGTAAGGTATCACATAGCAAAAACAACTGACCTGGAAAACAGGTCAAGGGGAAAATGTTTAAGAATCTCTGGACTATTTGAATGCCATGGCCCCCAAAAGAGCATAGGCATTATGTTTCAAGAAATAGTAAAAGAAAATTGCATACATCTCTTAGAACTAAAGAGCAAAGTGGAAATACAAAGAATCTATTGGTTACCTCCTGAAAGAAGACCCCAAAATGAAACCTCCCAGGGATGCCACAGCCAAAATCCAGAGCTTTTATGCAAAGAAAAAATACTGTAAGAATCCAGAAAGAAAAAAAAAATTCAGGTACTGAGGAGCCACAGTCAAGATCACACATGATTTAGCAACCACCACTATAAAGGAGCAGAGAACTTAGAATATGATATTCTGGAAAGCAAGGGATATGGGCTTACAATTCTGCAAAACTGAGTATAATGCTACAGGGTAAAAATGGTCCTTTAATGAAATAGGGGACTTCTAAATGTTTCTAATGAAAAGACCAGAGTTGAGGAAAAACTTTGAAGTTCAAATACAATAGTGAATAGAAATACAAAAAGTTAAACATGAATGAATAATGCTAAAAAAAAACTACACAAAGATAAACTGCTTACATTCAAATATGAGGAAGTGATAATGTGTCCCCTCTGAATCTTATCATCAACAGAGTGCATAGAGAAAGTCCAATGAGATAAGGACTGAGAGTGGTTTTTATTAGGTCTTGATGCTCTTAAGAAAAGAGTGGAAAGAAGAGGAATACATTCAGAGAAGGGAAGGGAAAGGAAGGTTAGGGAATATTCTTTCACACAATCATGGTTCACCAGTAGACATTTATGCAAACAAGGAGAAGGAGGTGGAAGGGAGTTCCTGACATTTCAAACTCACTCTCTTCTGAACCGGTCAAAAGAAGGAAAAACACACACACACAGAGTTGGTTTAGAGATAAATTTCACTCAGTAGGGAAATAGAAAGGAAAAAGGAGGAGGGAGGGTGAATTAGAGGTAGAGTAGAGTAAGGCGGGGATCAGTCCTAAACAAAACAAATTCTAAGAATATCCCAAAATATTGAGATAGCAAAGAATGGGAATCTGAGAAGGTACCCATAAATTAGGGAATAGTTGGACAAATTATGATATATAATGTAGTGGAATACTACTACACCAAACTCTTATCAGCATCAACCATCTTATCTTATCAACCAAGACCACAGAGGACTAATGATGAAGCATGGTATTTGCCTCCTGATAGAGAAGTCAAGGATTTAGGTTAGAAAGAAACAAATTTTATTTTTTGGACATGGCTAGTGTGGAAATTTGTTTTGATCGACTATACATGATTGTAATGGTTTGTGTTTGTGTGTGTGTGTGTGTGTGAGTGTATGTATGTGTGTATATTTAATTGGAGGTTTTAATTTGTTAGAGAAAAGGTGGATCTTAGTTAATTAAAACAAAATATTTTTTAAAAGTCCATATTCTGCTAGTACCTTCCCTTTATGATTATATCCAATTTATCCTGTCTGTATCTTGTTTGTATGTAGTTGTTTGCATGTTGTCTCCACGTTAGGCTGTGAGCTCCTTGACAGCAAGAACTTTTTTTGGCTTTGTATCTCCAGCACGTAACACAGTGCCTAGCTCTTAATACATGCTTATTGACTGAATAATTGCCAAAATTGTACAATTTAATGTTTAAATTATTAGAGAATCAAAGAAAAGTGATAGTTGAGGGGAGAAAGCAGGATGAAAGGCATTTTTGTAATGAGGAAATGGGCCTTTCTGTCCATGGCAGGATTGATGATAGCAACCGCCAGCTTTGTTCCTTTCCTTTGCAGTGTTTTTAATGCTTTCTTGAAATTTTCTGAGCCTCAAAGTAATTGGAATGATGAGATGAGCGGGAAATAATGGGAATTGAAAAGGCAAATAAAGGGGGTGTGAGTGACTTCACTAGTCTCAAAAAGACTGAATGGGAGTGCTAAATATGTGGTGTCCACAGAGCCTGCATTTTGAAGTGGGGAAGAGGGGAATGAAATTCTGGCACTCTAACTCAACTCTGAGTGATATCTTCAGATTTCTTGTTGAGAAAAATGAGTTGGGAAGTCTGGCCAGCTGTCTAAGTGGCCCTTTTGTGCACTAACAGGGTGGAGTTTCAGGTTTGATAACAGAGCTAGAAATGTGTTGAATAGTCCTTAGGCATGTTGGCCCAGGCTGTCTCTTTTAAAAAGCACTATAAAACTTGGTTATGGAGGTGGCAGAAGGGGCACCAGCAATGGAAAGCTGTTGACAGTTACTGAACACCTGAAGGATATCAAAACTATTAAGGACCTGATATGCACCAGAGGAGACTGTCTTTAGGCAGATGGTAGAAACATAAACTGAGATTAGGCAGCAATACAAATCAGCAGCTGAGTAACAGAGGAGCTCTTGGATCAAGTGATGGTATTCTTGGGGCAGCAGAAAGTTCCTGGATGAGACGGGGAAGTGCCAAGGTGTAAGACCCTAATATGGAGCAAACTTAGACCTTGACGTTCTACACTACTTGGAGTCATGTGATCTGTAAAGGTTTGAGGGACTGGGGTTACTGCATTCATGGCACTGAGTTATTTCCCTGCTTGGAGACAGCATGTTGGGGGAAGAGCTGTAAGTTTGGACTGGTTATATAAGGCCCTATGGAAGGTCAAGCTTATCAAATTGGAAAATATTTTTTACTCTCAATGGCCTCAGATTTGAGTCCTTTCTGTATTTTGTGTATGTGTGTGTGTGTACGCATATGTGCATATAAGCAATGCCTTAGTTCTCTGTTCTACGTCTTGTTAGCTTGGTACTTACACAGGAGTGAAGAATGTCTAGACAAATGCTAGAAATTAACCGAGTTTCGATATCCGCAGATTTACCTAGGTGTCATCACAAACCTTGATGTTATTTCTGATAAATCTCTCACATAATATCTGTCTATCCTCAATTAGCACATGGATTACACTTACAGTTGTATCAGATTCTCAGAAAGCAAATTACATGAATTTAATATTGCCTTCCAGTACCATAAGGTGTACAAGGTATTAGATGTATAAGAAAAATCTCAAAAACTCTGACATATTAGAATAATGAGGTGACTAATAAGATCTTCCCTTTAGACTCTTTCCATCTCCTAGGCCTTGGTCTCCACAATGTCTGGCTAGAGCCTAGCAGCTGAAATAAAACTGGTACAGACTAGAGAAATCTGACTTTAATTAAAGTATAGCATCACCAAGTTCTATAGTAGATATTGACCTGATGCTTTCTATTCCATGCTCTGAATCACGTGGAAATAGCTTACCTATATTTTAAAAAAGCTTTTAATAGCTTTTAATAATATTCTGGTGGAGAAGATGGAAAAAGTAATAACACAATCAGATAAATTCAAAATTGATTGGAGGGTTAAACTCAGAATAATCATTAATGGTTCAATGTCAGTGTAATAGGAGGTTTCCAGTAGAGTAATAGAAACTGTGTTTGGCCCCATTCTATTTACTGTTTTTTATCAATGACTTGTCTAAAGGCTAAAGGCGCATCAAATTTATAGATGAGATGAAGCTAGGAGGGATTGCTAATACATTGGAAGACAAAGTCATGATCCAAAGGATTTTGATAGGATACTAGAATTGAGCTGTACCTAATAAGATGAAATTCAATAGAAATAAATGTGAAGTTTTATACTTGGATACAAAAACAACTTTACAATTACATGATGGAGGAGGCATAGTTAGATAACAGTTGCTCTGAAAGTCATCTGAAAGTGATAGTGGACCATGACCTCAATTTGAATGAGTAATGTGATGTGGGAGCCAAAAAAGCTAATGTGGTCTTAGGCTGCATTAGAGGTAAAACTTCCAGGAATAGCTAGTTCTACTGTACTCCTCCATTCTCAAACCTCATCTGAGGTTTTGTGTTCAGTTAATGAATGTTACAATTTAAAGGATTTTGATCATCTAGAGGGCCCAGAAGAGGCAACCAGGTTCATGAAAGATCTTGAGGCCATGTTATATAAAGATCAATGGAAACGACTCAATGGAAAGGACTGCCTTTGTTTGCCCTGGAGAAGTAAAGGGGGAGGATGTGGATATGATAGCTAGCTTCCAGCATTTGAAGAGCTGCCATGTTTAAAAAAGTATTCGATTTATTCTGTTTGACCCCAGACAGCATAACCAGAAGCAATTGGTAGAAGGTGGAAAGAGGACAATTTAGGCTCAATGTCCGGAAAAAAACAAACTTTTTAATAATTACAGGCATCTAAGAACAAAATTGGCTGCCTCTAGAGGTGGTGGGTTTCACTTCCTTGCAGGTCTTCAAGCAGAAGCTAGATGACCACTCATTGGGGAGTGGGGATTCCTTTTGCATTTTGGATGGACCAGATGGTCCCTGAAGTCCTTTCTAGTTTTCAAATTGTATGATTTAGTAAGATAAAATTTATCAGTTATTTATTTTTAAAGCCTATTATTATTATTATTAAAATTTATTATTAGGGATAATTGTGGAATATCAAATTTGAGTTAAAAAAATTAAGACAAGTACAAAATAGGGAAGATGAGGCCAGATAACAGCTCATGTGGGAAAAAAGTCCGAGGTTTTAAAGGACTGTATATTCAATATGAGTGACCAGTGGGACATGACCATCAAAAAAACCAATGCAAGAATTTTAGCCTGCATTAATAAAGACATAATATCCAGAATGAGGGAGGGGATATTCCCATGGCAGTCTAATTTGGTGAGACTACATATAAGATATTATGTTCCGTTCTGGGCACCATATTTTTGAAAGGGTAATAGACAAGTTGGTGTATGCTCAGAGAAGGGTGGCTGGGATGACAAGGAGACTAGACACCATGTAGGAATCAGCTGAAGGAACTGGGAATGTTTAGCCTGGAGAAAAAAAAAGCTTATGGAAGTCATAATTCTGGTCTTCAAGTAATAGGAAGGCTATCATGTGGAAGAGGGATTAGCTGAGATCGGAGGTTCTTAATCTGGAGTCCAGGAACTCCAAGTTGATCTGTGGATAGATTTCTGAGGGGTCTGTAACTTGGATAGGAAAAATTATGTACATTTTTCAATATAATTTGTTTCCTTTGTAATCTTATACATTTTATTTTATGCATTTAAAAAGATTGCTGGGGCAGCTAGGTGGCACAATGGATGGAGCACCAGCCTTGGAGTCAGGAGGATCTTAGTTCAAATGTGGTCTCAGACAATTACTAACTGTGTGAGCCTGGGCAAGTCACTTAACCCTGATGGTCTCCCAATTTAAAAAAAATAATAATAATAATAAACATTGTTCCAAGAATGGTTCTACAGGCTTCATTGGACTGCTAAAAGTGTCCATAAAACACACACATACACACACACACACACATTAAGAACCCCTTCTTTGTAAAGTAGAACTATGGACAAAAGAGTAAATATTACAGAAAGGTAAATTTAGGCTCAAAGTAAACAAATATTCCTAACAATTTGTGCTGTCCCCAAATGGAATGGATTGATTTGGGAGGTAGTGAGTTCTTTTTTTAGTGGAGGTAATTAAGTTGAGGCCAGATCACCACTTGTCAGATATGTTATAAAGGTGATTTTTGTTCAGACCAGAATTGAACTGACTAATCTCTTAAGTTGCTTCAATACTGAGATTCTGAAATTCTGTGAAATGTTGAGTCATTGGCTTGGAGATTTTATAGCTACTGTGAAAAGAGAGAAAAAACAGAATTTTCTCACAAGGTAGTTTACTTGAACATCCCAGTGGGTGCCAATAAAGCAGCAAGAGTGGCAAAATTGACATCTTGTAGTCCAGCTCCATCAAGCTGAAAGAAGCCAGGTAGCTTACTTTCATCATGAGTAGTACAGGAAACAAATTAATACTGCATAAGTTCTGTATTAACAATTATATACCATATAAACTAAAGCAGAGACAGAGTACAAAAATGATGACCCAAAGGGTTTCTCTCTTCTCAATACATATCAATTCCAAGACAAATATTTTCTTCCTTCAAGTTACAGGAACCATTCCAGAATACTTTAGGAAGAGTCCCTCTATTACTTTTACCGAAGAGGTCTCTCAACTGTGACTTCCATTTTTCATACTCACAAATTTTAAAAAAGGGTTTTTTCATAACTTCTAAAAAAGTGAAACCCCTGGATTTTTAGTATATTGCTAAGAGATCAACGGATTTTGGTGAAGTCTGTGAGAATTTTTTTTTTTTTTTGCTGAAGGAGAAAAACAATTCAGCTGAAAGTTGCTTGCTTTTTTATTTAGTAATTAATTTTTTTTGGAGACTACAATATCATTCTGCTCAAAAGGATAAACAAGCATCTGTACATCCTCTATACTACTTAAAAGAAAAATGTGAAAGACAAGAAAGTGAGCTGATTATCAGGGACTTATGAAAAGAGGCAAATTTTAGGGTAAGTCCTAGGACAAATCGTTGATACCTAATACAGTAACTGGCTTCTGTAACAACAGAATAACCCTTACATTTAGTCATTAAGAAAATATTGTATTTAGTATATGCTCAATTTCTTAGGGCAGGAAAATGTGTATCTTTTTAAAGAGAAAAAAAAACTACATCCAGAAAGGTAGAAAACAAATGTGATCTGGCACTTAATGGGCCAAACTTTTGGTTGTCCAGAATCTGCCAAATTGAAACTATGCCAAATTTAAGAAAAGTCAAGGATCTGCTTTGTGTTGAGTGGCCAGTCAATGAGTCACCTTTGCCCAGAGAATATTTTTTATTATTATTGTTGAACGAGGGATATAGTTCAGCTTTTCTTAAGGAGAACAGAATTGTTCCTTAATGCAAAGTCAGCTAGAGCCAAGGCAGAATTTCCAAAGTCATACACTTCTTTAGGAAACCAGATGGCTCAGTAGATAGAGTGCTAGGTCTGGTGTCAAGAAGACCTGAGTTTAAATTTGACCTCAGATACTTGCTAGCTGCGTGACCCTTGGCAAGTCACTTAACCTTTTGTCTTTCTCAGTTTCCTCAACTGTAGAGTAGGGATAATAATGACACCTACCTCCCAAGGTTATTGTGAGATCAAATGAGATAATATTTTTAAATTTCTTAGGACAGTGGCGGGTACGCAGTAGATACTTAATAAATACTTGTTCTCTCCCATTTCCCTTTTGTTCCTTCTCCATCTAAATCTAAATCCCTGAAAGTGACTGGATCATAGGATTCTAAATCTAGCCTGTGAAGGGACCTCAGAGGTTATGTAATCCAGCCCTTAATTTTACAGAGGAAGAAACTAAGACCCAGGATAAGTGACTTGCCCAAGGTCATGTACCTAATAAGTATCAACCAGTGAATCATTCACATTTATCGGGAGTACTGTTCATAGTTAGAGGCAGTATGGATTATCAAACAATCAATAAGCATTTATTAAGAACATATTATGTGTCAAATTCTATGCTAGGAACAGGGATATAAGTACAAAGAAAAAACAATTTCTACTCACAAGAAACATATTCTAATGGGGAAGACAATTACACTTATAAATATACAGCATAAACATAAAGTGAATAAGTACAAATATATTATAAATGTACATATATAAAGTAGTAAATACAAGGTAGGTCAGTAGGAACAACTTAACAGTTGGGGAGGAGAATCAGGAAATGATTCATGCAGAAGCAGGTGCTTGAGCAGCATCTGAAAAGGAAGAGAGGGACCCTTTGAGGTAGACGTGAGAAAGGAATATATTTTAGGCATGGAGGACGGTCAGTGAGAAAACCCAGATCAGGTGTGGGGAATCTGCATGGGACCTTCTATGTCTTGGGTGCAGCCTTTTGACTGAGTCCAAATTTTACAGAACAAATTTTTTATTAAGGGGATTTGTTCTGTGAAGTTTGGATTCAGTCAAAGGGCTTGATTGACTTGAGAACCTAGAGGGCCACATGTGGCCTTGAGGCCTAGATATTAGACATGGACTACCAAGGGTGAGAATTGATTATTAGATTGTGAGCTCCTTGAGGGCAGGGACTGTCTTTTGCCTCTTTTTATATCTCCAGAACTTAGTATAATGCCTGGCACATAGTAGGCACTTAATAAATGTTTATTGATTGATTAATATGAACTAATTGACTGAACTAGTTTGACTAGATCATAAAGTTTTGGAAGAGGAGTAATATCCCTCGAGGCTGGAAAGATAGGTAGAGGCTAGATTGTAAAGACCTTTAGAGAAACTCACTGTAAAAAAATTCTTTTTCACAGTAATGATTACCAACTATGTATTTCATATTTACCCCTGTTTATTCCACTCTCTCTCTCTCTCTCTCTCTCTCTCTCTCTCTCTCTCTCTCTCTC
>NW_020954594.1:27642410-27673290 GCF_900497805.2 Vombatus ursinus | reverse complement strand
CTCTCTCTCTCTCTCTCTCTCTCTCTCTCTCTCTCTCTCTCTCTCTCTCCTTTTACCCTGTCCATTCTCAAAAGTCTTTTGTTTCTGACTTTTACCTCCCCCAAACTGCCCTCCATTCTATCAGCTCACCACCTCCACTTCCCTTATCCCCTTCTTTTCCTACTTTCCTGTATGGTAAAATAGATTTCTATACCCAACTGAGTTTGTATATTATTCCCTTTTTGAGCCAGTTCCAATGAAAGTAAGGTTCATTTGCTCCCCTCTCTGCTTCCCCCATTTCCTCCTCCATTGTGAAATCTCTTTCAGACCACTTTTATGTCTGATAATTTATCCCATTATACCTCTTCCTTTCCCCTTCTCCCAATGCATTCTTCTTTCTCATTCCTTAATTTAATTTTATTTTTTTAGATAGTCATACCATCACATTCAACTCATACTTCTGCTTTCTGTCTATTTATACTCCTTCTAACTACCCTAATAATGAGAAAGCTTTTAGGAGTTATAAATATCACTTCCCCATGTAGGAATATAAACACTTTAACCTTATTGAATCCCTTATGATTTTTCTTTCCTGTTTACCTTTTTATGCTTCTTTTGCAACTTGTATTTGAATGTCAAAATTTCTATTTAACTCTGGTCTTTTCATCAGGAATGCTTGAAAGTCCTCTATTTCATTGAATATCCATCCCCCCCTCCCCCCGAAAGATTACATTCAGTTTCACTGGGTAGGTGATTCCTGGTTGTAATCCTAACTCCTTTGCCCTCCAGAATACCATATTCCAAGCCCTCTAGTTCCTTAATGTGGAAGCTGCTAAATCTTGTGTTATCCTTACTGTGGCTCCACAATAATTGATTTGTTTCTTTTTGGCTGCTTGCAGTATTTTCTTCTTGATCTAGGAAGTCTGAAATTTGGTTATGATATTCCTGGGAGTTTTCATTTTGGAATCTCTTTCAGGATGTGATCGGTGGATTCTTTCCATTTCTATTTTACCTTCTGGTTCTAGAATATCAGGGCAGTTTTTCTTGATAATTTCTTGAAAGATGATGTCTAGGATTTTTTTGATCATGACTTTCAGATAGTCCAATAATTCTTAAATTATCTCCGTTGGATCTATTTTCCAGGTTAGTTGTTTTTTTTTTTCCAATAAGATATTTCGAATTTTCTTCTGTTTTTTTTTCATTCTTTTGATTTTGTTTGATTGTTTCTTGATATCTCAGAAAGTCATTAGCTTGCACTTGTCCAATTCTAACTTTTAAGGAATTATTTTCTTCGGTGAGCTTTTGTACCACCTTTTCTATTTGGTCAATTCTATTTTTTAAGGAGTTTTCCTCTTTAGTGAATTTTTGCATGTCTCTTCTCATTGGCCAATTCTGCTTTTCAAGACATTCTTCTCTTCACTGAATTTTTGTGCCTCTTTTATCGTTTGGCCTATTCTGTTTTTTAAGGTGTTATTTTCTTCAGTATTTTTTTTTGTTTTGTTTTGTGTGTGTGTGTGTGCCTCCTTTACTGAGCTGTTGACTCATTTTTCATGATTTTCTTGCATCACTTTCATTTCTCTTCCCAATTTTTCCTCTACCTCTCTTACTTGATTTTTAAAATCCTTTTGGAACTCTTCTATGACTTGAGACCAATTTATATTTTTCTTTGAGACTTTGGATGAAGAATTTTGACTTTGCTGTCTTCTTCTAAGTGTGTGTTTTGATCTTCCTTGTCACCTTAGTAACTTCCTATGGTCAGAATTTTTTCTGTTGTTTGCTCATTTTCTAGCCTATTTCTTTACTTTTAACTTTATGCTAAAGTGAGGCTCTGCTTCCCAAGTGGAGGGGGCTGTCCCAGGCTTCAGGTTTTTTTTCTGCAGCTGTTTTCAGAGGTAATTTTGAGCACCTGTAAGTTTTTGGCTCTTCCAAGATGATATGATCTAGAGAGAGGTGTGTTTACTACTCTCTTATACCGCGCGCTGGTTTGTGAGCCACCATAAGCATTCTTTTCAATCTTGGAACCATAAGGAGAGTCCCTGTTCCCCTGTAGTCATAACCTCTGGTGTGGTAGTGCTTCTCCTCGTCCTGAGAATGAAGCCCAGGACTGCAACCCAGATCCAAGTACAGGCAATGCAACAGAATCTTGCCTCTGGCGCCAGCAAAGGGACCCCTGTAAGTGTCCTTCTGACCCCTTGTCTGATCCCCTCACCATCCGTAGGCTGAGAGGTCTGGAAACCTCCTCTGCTGCCACGGGTTCAGTCACCTGCTCCTGGTTTTCTGAGTCCTGGTCTGTGCCGGCACAGCCTGCACCGAGCTGTGCTCCTCTCTCATCCTGGTGCAACAGACCTTTCCTGAAGACCTTCTAAGTTGTCTTAGGCTGGAAAGTTACTTCACTCCACCTTTTTGTGGGTTGTGCCAATCTAGAATTTGTTTAGAGCCCTTATTTAAAAGGTACTTGGAGGGGTTTGAGGGGGAGCTCAGGAGAGTCCCTATCTTTACTCTTTCATCTTGGCTCCATTTCTATAAAGAGCTTTAAAAGCTAAATAGATACAATATGAAGCATAGTGTACAGAGAACCAGCATTGGAGTCCAAAGACTTGAATTCAAATCCTGCCTCTAACAGAAACTGTGACATTGGGCAAGTCACTTAACATCTCTGTGCTCTAGGCCAGTGGTGTGAAACTCAAGTAGAAACAGTCACTAAACTGTACATTTGGATTCCTGCTGCTGCATATGGACTTAAGAAAACTACATATTAACATTAACTATGTTCTATTGTATTTTTATTTATTTTGTTGAATATTTCCCAATTACATTTTAATCTGGTTGGGTCCTCAATCAGGAGTGTTGGGCCTCTAATCTATACGTTTAATACCTCTGCTATAGGCAACTCTCTAAGAAGGTGCCAAACTGCATTGGTAGAGTTTCTTCACCTGGGAGTTCCCTATACTAGTAAAATCACAGGGTTAGTCCCTAATACTAACTATGCATATCACAAAACATGGTGGAAAATATCCTTTCTAGGTGGCCTTCCCACATTTTCTCTCACAGAAAAATGATTCTCACTCCACCCCTTCAGCCTTAATGGATTCTATTGGCACTATTTTAATTTGTGCTTATTTGTATATAGCTATATATTATATATATATGTATGTGTGTGTGTGTGTGTATATATATATATATATATATATATACATGTGTGTGTGTGTTTGAGGGCTGTGAAGTCCTGGGTCCACATTAAGTCACCTTTACTTAGTGATATTGGTACCTGAAAAGGGAAGAGAGAGAACACTTCTTTTCTTCTTATTAGGGTGGATAAAGAAATCCTAAAGAATCCCAATGTAATTTGATCCTTTCCTACTCCCAGCTCTCAGATATCAGTTTCCAGGCAATCAGACTCATTCTACTGGAACATTCCTAAAGATGCTAAAATGCTTCAGTCCTAACTCCAAAGGACTGTTTGGAGTCATGAGCAAGGTGAGCTCCTGCATACCTGGAGTGATATTGGGGGAAGGAGGAGTGGATTGTGAGTGTGGAACAATGAAAAAAAGATGGGAGATAATGAGAAGCAGCTGCAAGGAGCCCTGAAGATAGATGAGTACACACCTGCTGGGCTAAAACGCTGGGTTCAAAAGCAGTCTTAGACAGGTGATTCTTGAGATTTCCAGGAAAATAGCCACCTCATCAAGCAGTAGGTGCATGGAGTCTGAGTAATGAAGACAGGGCTAATGCTATACAGTACAAGGTGGGTGCTACCCAGGAGTTCTTTACCTCATTTGTCCAAACCTATTTGATGGACAATTATAGCTTATAGGGAGCCCACAAACATCTGTAAACTGGGTAGTTGAATCTTTTCAAAAGTTAATAGTCTGACTGTGTGACTGAGGCAGCCCTGAGATCTTTGGCTTTTCAGGATAATAAGAACTCACACTACTTTAAAGTTTGTGAAACATTTTATGGATTACAATCCAGTGACACAGGTGCTAGAAATATTATTACCACCCTGTCTGGATGAGAAAGCCGAGACCAGGGAGGTGAAGTGATTTATCCATATGTAACATAGCTAATAAGTCTCAGTAACAGGATTTGAACCTGAATCTCTTGATTTCAAATCTCTTTACATTGTAATGCTTTCCCATAAAGAAAAAAGTCCATGGAGTTCTCTACACCCATTCATATCCTGACTAACTTTCAACCTTCTGTACTACAATTTTAATTTCCTTCAGGTGATATTTGCCTGAATCTCATTCTTTTTCTTTTCTTTTCTTTCCCCAGAACTAGTGAATTTTGTTTACACCATGGTAAACTTTTACTAGTTTTTACAAATTGGAGCTGGGAAGGGACAGGTTACATTAGAGAAAATTCTTAATTATAGGTTGCTTTTAAAGAAATTCATTTTTATTTTTTGTTCAGTTGTCTGACTCTTCATGACCTCATTTGGGATTTTCTTGGCAAAGATACTGAAGTGGTTTACCATCTCCTCATCCAGCTCTTTTTATAGATTGACAAAAAGGTTAAGTGAGTTGCCCAGGGTTACCTAGCTAGTAAGTCTGAAGCCGGATTTGCATACCGGAAGATGAGTCTTCTTGGCTCCAGGCTGGGCACTCTATCCACTGCACCACCTAGCTCATTTTTATTACCTTTAAATATATGCAGTAAATTAAATTAGGCTAACAAGATTTTGCTAATTAGAAGTCCAGCTTAAACTAATAATTAAGAATGATTTTAACTAGCATAAAGACAGTATGTCATCATGTATGGAAGAATTAGGAATACTGGGATTCAAGTCCTTTATCTAGCTATGTGACCTTGGGTAAGTCACCTAATTCCACAGTGTCCCAGGTAACACTCTAAGATAGGTGGCACAGTGGATGGCATGTTGGTTGTGGAATCAGGAAGACCTGAGTTCCAATCCAGCCTCAGACACATACTAGTTGGGATACCCTGGGCAAGTCACTTAACCTCAGTCTGCCTCAGTTACCTCAACTATAAATTGAGAGTAATAATAACACTTTTGTCTCAGGATTGTTGGGAGGATTCAGTGAGATAATATTTGTAAAGTACTTTGTGTACCTTAAAGTGCTAAATAAATACTAGCTATTATTATAAGCTATAGGATATGTGTGTATATATGTATATGGAATGAGTTTCCATATGAAAAGTTCCCCATGTCAATGAAATTATAGATCTAGTCATTCCTCTCTTCTCCTCCCAACACCCTCCCCCTTACCCCTCTACATATCTATTGTTTGGATACAACTTAGGCTTTTCAAAATTCTTGAAGACTTTATTCTCTTAAATGGATATATTTCCCAAGTAGTCCTTTTTACACTACTACTTTATTTAGTAAGCTATTTCTCTTCTTTTAAATGGATACTGTAAAAAATATGCCAGTCCAGTTCCTGTCTGAACAACCAAAACTTCTGAGTTAGTGAAGTTGTAATTAATAAAGTTTTATCACATTTTAGTCAAGCACCAAGTGTTGATTTAGGGCCTGCTCTATATAAGGCACTGTGCTAGGTGCCACAGAAGATACAATCCAGTAGAACACATGAGCCTTGTCTTTCATAGAGATGACAGGATCATCATTGAGTATTATAGGACAATAGAGTTTGGAGCTAGAAGGGGGCTTAGAGATAATTTGGTTCATCTTCGTTCTTTTAAAAGATGACATAACTGAAATCCAGAAAAGGAAAATGATTATGAATTCCAACAATACAGTACATTGTCAGAAACTGCATTATTAGAAATAGAAATAAAGGAGGAGGTATGGAATGTATCCCAGAATATTAGAAAAAAAATCTACAGCATAATAATTAAGTACCAACTAAAATAAAATCAGCTCTGCTAGGGAATATAAAATGGACATTTTAATTTTATTTTTTGGTAAAGACCTATAATTTTATTGGTGGAGGCAACGCCCAGTGAGAGAACTCCTGTCCATGCAAATTTTGTGATTTGTAGTCCTGGAGTGTTGCCTGGTGCACTGAGATGTTACCTGTCTGGAGATGTCCCCAGATGGTACTAGCAATGATGCAGCACTTGAAGTGTGAGCCCCTTCATGCTTGTACCCCAGCCTACTATTTTCTTACCTGTGTGTGTCACCATTTATGTCCCTACATGGATCCCCTCTTTCCATTGATGCCATATGTGTGGAAGAGTGTCTCCCAGGTTTGTGGGGGGAATGTTTCTTATCATGCTTTTTCATTAGATGCCTTTGCTTTGAACTAATGGTGTTTGCTCAACTAGTAAAGTTAACACCTCAATGAGGGTTAATGAATGGTGATTTTGAACAGATGCAGGTCCACAGAATACCTTGATCCTAGGGTGGGCTTGTCTGAGATGACACTATCTATAAGTTGAGGGAGAAGGGGGATGAAACTCTTCCCACATACTACTTATGTATACGTGTGTATTTATTCATGACAGTAATGGACAAAACCTTACACTTTGCAGGTTTTCAGTACTGAGGACCTGCTAAGTCAGTGGTGTGACTGTTACAAGTTAGACCCAGACACCTGCTCTTATGTGACTTATTTCCTATATCCCAGGTGATCCAAATATATAAATGCATTTGGAATCATTAGTTACAACAGTCACAACATACACATGAAGAGGCACTCGTTTTCGAGGATGTGCTGGAGAAGACCCCCGGTGTGGCAACCATATTGACTGTGCAACAGTTCATAGAAGGAATCAAGTCAACAATGTTAATCTTCACTGAACGTTTAACACCTAACACTCTCCCAGCTGCCAAAGAACAGCTTAATCAAGACTGAATGAATAGTCTTACAGGAGCCATTGACCCCCCCCCCCCAGCCACCAGCTGCTTCCATTTAGGGTGTTGGCATGTTTCTGTGACACTTTCATCCCATCAGTTTGAAGGATGAGGTTTGTGGTGGATGATAAGCTTTGCTCCCCTTCTCCCAGGACAGAGGTAGGGAGCAGCTGCAACTTGAATTTTGAATTAATAGCCTCAGTCCTTCTCTTGAACTCATTTGTAGATTTCTGTCTACTCAAATGCTCAGGTCTATTTAGGGTCTCCTGGAAAGTGGAGAGGGGAAGAGAAGGTCCCTTCCTAAACAAATGCTCTGACCCTTAAGTGTTCCCCAGTAGAGCTAAGGCATTTGTAGACTTGAGTGGGGAAAGGGATTATAGGTAATATTGAAAATTTTTCATTGTCATTTTTAAAATAACATGACCCTGTAAGGCTCCCCCATTGGGGAAAATTTTGGTTTCCTATTCCCCTTCTCCCTTCCCTATTCTCCCATCAAAAATGGCTTATACTACCCAAACAAGAGAGGACAATGACAGCTGACTTTATATAAAACTTTAAGGTACATAAAGTACTTGATTATTTGAGCTTCACAATAGCCTTAGGAGGTAGTAACTCTAAGTATTATTTTTCCGATATTACTAATGAGGAGATTTCTGAGAGGTTAAGTGACTGGATCACTAGCACACAGTAAGATAATGGACATGAGCTCTGTTTTTGTTATTGTTGTTCGTCCTTCATTCTCACCAATGACATCAAGAGGGTGATGTCTTGACTTGTAAGTGAATTGGATTTAAGTGAGGCAGTGCTATGCGAAGTCATTAGCCTCACTCTCTCCTCCAGAGTCCTGGGGTTTGGGGGTTAGATATAAACTCTAAAGACCACCAAGTTGATTACAGAGTTGTGTCAGGGTTTGGTACTAACAATACTTGGCCATTGTTGTGGGGAGGAAGGGAAAGGGAAGCATAAATCATCCTACTTAGTGTAGCTATTTTGCATGGCACACTGCCTTGGTAGCAAACTGATTGTCTAACTGATCTCATTCATTCTGACCCTTTCATTGTGCCTTCTGGAAATCCTAGTCTATCATTGACAAGCTGCCTTTCATATTAGACCTGTGTCCTCCCCTTATTCTATCAAAGTATTTTGCATATATTTTGTATTTACTTACATGTGTAAACGTTGTTTTCTACCAATAGAATATACATTCCTTGAAAGCAGGGGCTGCTTTGCTTTGGTTTTGTATTCTCAGTGCCTAGCATATAGTAGATGCTTAATAAATGTTTGTTGAAATGAATTAAAGAGAGATCATATATGAAAAACACATATAGTTAGTCAAGATAGCATAGGAAAATATAGTAGTATTGAAATCAATAACAAATCACATATTAAGTCTTCATCAACACAGTAGCTCTTCAAAAAAATTTGAACATTTGAGTTCAAAAGGGAAGGAAATGAGGTCCACATAACCTCCTTAGAACTGAAATTCCTTGATCACAAATGCTTATCCAACAAGCAACTTGTTCACAGTATTACATACATTATCTTGAGAGAAAAGGCCCTCCTGGGGAGAAACTGCTGCTACAGCTGCTCCCAATTTGGGAAGCTAGCAACCTGGGTAAAGTGTCATCATTATTGATTGAATTTTACTGGACAGAGAGGCTGTCTTCCTCGGGCTGGCTGTCAGATGGCATTCCTGAAGAGAATGAGCTGAGGAAGGAATGAGGGTCCTTTCTTTCTCTCCCTGCCTATCTCACTCCAGGATTCTGGGCACTGCACCTTATCACCCTTTTCCATTCTGATTGCTTTTGTGCCAGATACAGAAAGTTTTATGCTAACACTACCTATATATTCATCCATCTTCCCAATTTGAGCACTGAGGGCAACATGAAAGGTCAGATTATAAGCAAGGGCTGCTGATGCTTACCTTCAATGGGGTCAGAAGAGGAGAGAATCTAATTGGGTTCTCATCATGATGTTTTTTAACCTATTGGATCATCATTTGACCTTTTGGGGAAGAATTGACTCAATCATGGTTTTCCAACCTGTAAAAGGTCATCATAAAAAGTTAGTGACTCTTGTCTTCTTTGGGGAAGAAGAAATGAGATGAAATGTGTTTTGAATTGCAGAGGGAGGCATAGTGATCAAGGCAAGGAAGAACAGCTTGGTATTGTGTTGTCAGTTGCTAGAGTGGGTGGTTAGAAGAGACAATAATCTCCTTGGAATATCAGAGCTGGAAGGGACTAAACAGATTATCAAGTTCAGCCCTCTCATTTTACAGTGGAGGAAACTGAGGCTCAGGCAGGTGAAGTGATTTATCCAGAATCCCACAGCTAATTTGTTGCCAAGATAGGGTTGTAATTCATGTTTTACACCCTAATTATGTTATCCAGGTTTCTACTTATTCCAAATTCATAACTGTCAGCTAAAATGTACTTCTAGAATTTAGAGTTGTAAAGAAATCCAGAAATCATGTAGTCTTCTTTGCCCTCTTCCCACGGATAAGGAAGCTGTGGCTCATAGAAAGGAAGTGTCCTGGAAAGATGACCTAGCAAGGATCTTCCTACCCATAATTCCATGAGAGAGCCTAGGCAATCCCTGTTGATTGCAACATATTATCTTCTGCTTTAGATATGATGGAAAGTATTCCTACCCTCCTCTCCTTGGTACCCCTTTCTCATGATTTAGCCACAGAGTTGAGTACTTCCATTCTTACTCCTATAATCTTTTTTTTTTTTAAACTTCTATTATCCTTTTTTCTTTTTTTTTTTTTGGTGAAGCAATTGGGGTTAAGTGACTTGCCCAGGGTCACACAGCTAGTAAGTGTTAAGTGTCTGAGGTTGGATTTGAACTCCTGACTCTAAGGCCAGAGCTCTATTCACTGTGCTACCTAGCTGCCCCAACTCCTATAATCTTTTGACCAAGAATTAAACATCAATGGATGGACCTAATAAGTGTCAATATTAAAAACTCTACATGTATTTATGACTCACTCCTTCAATCAAGAGAGGAGTTCTGATTCTTGTTCAATTCAACTCAATAAAAACTTATTAAGCCCCTGCTATGAGCAAGCCACAATGCTAAGTGCTGGAGATATAAAGGCAGAAATGAACAGTAATCCTTACTATCTTACACTCTACTGTGTACAATACATACACAGATAAGTAAATAGAAGGTATTTCAAAGAGGGTAATCAAACACTACCAACTTCAGAGGGAGGGAGAGGATCAAGGACAGGTTTCACAGAGAAGGTTAAGTCTTGAAATGAAGTAAAAGTACAGAAAAGAAGAACAAAGGAAGTAGCATATTTTGTAGGAAAAGGTGCTTTTGGGGCAGCTAGGTGGCACAGTGGATAGCCCTGGAGTCAGGAGGACCTGAGTTCAAATCCAGCCTCAGACACACAACACTGACTAGCTGTGTGACTCTTGGACAAGTCACTTAACCCCATTGCCTAGCCAAAAAAAGGAAAATGTGCTTTTTATGGAGAACTTCTTTATTTCCTCTGGTATGGAGGAGACTCAAATACCTCTCTTCCAGGAAATTTCCTTGAATCTAAGCCTATTAAAAAATCTGATCACTATATGATTGTAGGCAAGACATGTAACTTCTCTAAGTCCTAGGTTCTTCATTAGTAAAATGGGAATAATAAAATTTGCACTGTCTAATTCACCAAGGTTTTGTGAGGACATCATTTTGTAAATCTTAAGTAATTGTGAGTAGCTATTAATACTCAAGAAAAATTAAATATCTACCACATGAATGATGCTTTTCCAGGTGCTATGGGAGTCAAATAAGAAGATGAATGTAACATAGTTTATACCCTGAGGAAAACTACAATCTGATGGGGGGAAAAAGATTTATACCCAAATATCTACAACATTGGTGTCATGTGAGCTGTTCAGAAGATTTTAGGAACTGAAAGAATGGAGAGGACACTTTTGGCTGGGACGTTCATGAAATGCTTCATGGAAAATGTGACATTTGAGCTATCCCTTAAAGGATAAGTTTGGATAATTGATTTTTATAGGTAGAGATGGGGTGGAGAGGACATGAATAAAGTCAGGGGCTGGAAGATCAAAATATGACCAGGGAAAGGCCAATAGTCCAGTGTGGCAGGAATGTGGTCTTTATATAGGGGAATATTGGAAGATAAGACTGAAAAGGTAGAAGGAATTCATATTGTAGAAGCTTTTGAATAATAATAGCTCATCTATTTATAGAGTGCTTTAGTTTTTAAAATTTACAAAGTATTTTGTCCATGTTATTCCCTATTCAATTCCATCCTCTACACTGCTGCCAAAATAATTTTCTCTTTTTTCTTTCTTTTAGGTAATTCGGGTTAAGTGACTTGCCCAGGGTCACATAGCTAATAAGTGTCTGAGGCCAGATTTGAACTCAGGTCTTCCTGACTCCAGGGCTGGTGCTCCAACCACTGCATCACCTAGCTGCCCCAGTAATTTTCTGTAAGAACACATCTGACCATGTTACTATCTTGCTCAGAAAATTCCAGTGACTCCCAGTTGCTCTAGGATAAATTATAAACCCCTCTACTAAACTTTTAAAGCCTTTTACAATCTGTCCTCAATCAATTTTTTCATCCTCTATTATACATTACTCCTCCCTCATACTGTCATTCTACCAAACTGGCCTTCTATCTGTTCCTCAACCATGTCACTCCATTTCCCTTCTCTGTGTTTTTGGGCAAGATGTCCATTATGCCTGGAATGCACTCCCTCCTTGCTTCTTCCTTCATTGAATGCCCTTCATTCAGGAGGAGGGCATTTTACTACAATAGTTCTTTATTGTGGGATTTATGGCTATCATAATACCTTTTATGATGAGATTTCTTTTATTTTTGTTTGCTCATTCTTCCAGTCTCAGTTAGGGTTGGGCTTTGCATCACTGAATCCCTTTCTTCCTTCAAGATTTAGCTGAAGCCTTGTCTCCTACGTGAAGCCTTTCCTGAGGCCTCAAATGGTTAGTACCTTCCCTCCTAAACTACCTTGTATTTAACTACTTTGTATTTATGTGTATTTATTCTCTTTATATTTATTCTGTATATACTTATATATGTACTTGTCTTCCCTGATAGAATGCAAGTTCCTTGTAAGAAGATATTGATTGCCTCATTTCTTGTACTTATATCCCAAGCACTTAGCATATAGTATATATTTAATAATGCTTATTGATTGATATCAGAGTTTGTACTATATTTGGTAGTCACTCCGTTGCCACTCAGTGTTTTTTCCCCTCTGTTACCAACATGTATAGTCAAGCAAAGCAAAGTTCTGCATTGGCCATGTCCAAAAAATATGTCTTGCTCTTTTTGTGGTGGCTAAGAATTGGAAATCTAAGGGGTGCCCATCAATTAGGTAATGGCTAAACAAGCTGTGGTATATGATTGTGATGGAATATTGCTATGCTATAAGAAATGACAAGCAAGGATGATTTCAGAAAAACTTTGAAAGACTTACATGAACTGATGCAAAGTAAACTGAACAGAACCAGGAGAACGTTGTGCCCAGTGACAGCAATATTGTATGATGAAAAACTGCAATATAATGATCCAAGACAATCCCAAAGAACTCATGATGAAGCATACTCTCTGTCTCCAGAGAAAGAACTGAAAATTGTTTGAATACAGACTGAAGCATGCTATTTTTCACTTTATTTATTTTATTTGACATAATACATGAGTCTCCTCAGAAGGGATCATAAAGGGGGGTCTAATTTGATCAAGAACCTAGAAATTGTTCTGTGAGGTCTTGATGATATTAAAAGAAGAATGGAAAGGGGGTAGAAGGAATACACTAGCAAAGGGAAAAGATTGATGAGAAAATTATCTTATATAATTAGGATATTATCTCCCCATTTTAGAATTATAAACATTTTATACTTGTTTAGTCCCTCATTGTTCACTCATGTCTTGACTTCTGTGTTTGAACTTCAAAGTTTCTATTCTTTTTATCAAGAATGATTTTATTTTGATTTGAAGCTCTCCATTTCTCCCCTGCAGAATCATACTCAGTTTTTTTCTGGATAAGTTATTCTTGATTGTAATCCTAAATCTTTTGCCTTCTGGATATCATATTTCAAGCTCTCAGCTTCTTTATTATAGTGCCTGTTACATCCTATGTGATCCTGACTCCTCAGTACTTGAGTTCTGTCTTCTGACTGCTTACACTATTTTTTATTTTATCCAAAAGTTCTGGATTTTATCTATAATGTTCCTGGGAGTTTTCATTTTAGAGTTTCTCTCAGGAGGTAACCAGTGGATTCTTTCTATTTCTACTTTGCCCTCTATTTCTAAAAGATCAACTGCAATCTGATATAGACTCTAGTTTTACATTCATATCAAGCATATTTTCACATTAGTCATGTTTTAAAGAAGAATTAGAACCAGTGGTAGAACCACAAGAAAGAAGAAATAAAACAACAAAAGAAAAGGAGAGCAAATAATATGCTCTGATCTGCATTCATACTCCATGGTTCTTTCTCTGGATGTGGATAGCATTTTCCATTGTGAGTCTTTTGGAATTGTCTTTGATGCTTGCATTGCTGAGAAGAGTCAAATCTGTTAAAGTCACTCATCACACAATGTGGCTGTTACCGTTTACAATGTTCTTCTGGCTCTGCTTATTTCACTCAGCATCAGTTAATGTAAGTCTTTCTATGTTTTTTCTGAAGCCTGCCTGCTCATCATTTCTTATAGCATAATAATATTCCATTACATTCATATAGTACAACTTGTTCAGCCATTCCCCAACTGATGGGCATCCCCTCAATTTCCAATTCTTGGCCACCACAAAAAGAGCTGCTATAAATGTTTTTGTACACATAGATCTTTTTCCCATTTTCATGATCTCTTTGGGTATAGCTGGGTCAAAGGGTATGCACAATTTTATAGCCCTTTGAGCATAGTTCCAAATTGCTCTCCAGAATGGTTGGATCAGTTTACAACTCCACCAACAATGCATTAGTGTTCCCAAATTTTCCCACATCTTCTCCAACATTTATCATTTTCCTGTTTTGTCATGTTAGCCAATCTGATAGGTGTGATGCGGTACCTCAGAGTCATTTTGATGTGCATTTCTCTAACTAGTAGTGATTTAGAACATTTTTTTCATATGACTACAGATAGCTTTAATTTCTTTCTCTGAAAACTGCCTATTCATATCCTTTGACCATTTTTCAATTGGGGAATGACTTATATTCTTATAAATTTGACTCAGTTCTCTATATATTTATAAAAATATTTTAAACTCTTAACAAAGCTTATTGCTTCATCTCTTCCAGAATTCTGGTTGAACTAATGCTCTAGTTGTGTTTTTATTTAAGGCTTTGTTTATTTAAGGCTAGAATCATCCTCTTCTTCTGGGTTTGTGTCCTGAGTATCTGTCACCATAATAGCCTTTTATGGTGGGATACCTTTTTTTTGCTCATTTTGTTTGCAGCCTACTTCCTGACTTTAGACTTTACGTTAGGGTTAAGCACTACATGTTTGTGGAAAGGATACCTGAACTTGTCCTGCTGCTGCTTTCTTAAAGTGTTATATTGTTCCAGGATCTCAGGGTCAACTCAGATTGGGCATCTTCAGGCTCCAAGTTATCTAGGGAAAATCTGATTTCTGCTCTCATGCTCTGAGCTCTGCAAGTTCCTGACCTAGTTTTGGGTCACAGCAGCATACCTGTAGGCTTGCCCCATTTGGAGTTCCATTAGATAGATGCTAGACTTGGTCACTGGACACAGTGTTTCCTTTTTTGAAAAATAAGTTTTTATTATTATTTTCTGTTTCTTACATCACTTTCTCTCACCTTCCCTGAAAGGAACATATTTGTTTCATATATCAAATAATATTTTTTTAGGGAGGAAAAAAAGAAAACATCAATCAGTTGGAAAGTTCTGCTGTTTAAGAATGATACAAGTAAGTGGAGCCCGAACATACATAGTATCTACAATGATACAAATGGGAAGAGTAATGACACACCAAAAGAGTCCTGGCCTGCTTATTCTGCAGCAATCTTTAGAATGGGCTGGAAACTGGAGCTGAGACCCTGCTCAATTGCTGGAGTCAGAGCCACACAGTTTCTGCTTGCCTCTGAACTTGTTTCTTTTTTTTTTTTTATTGAAAGTGGCAATTTAATTTGAGTTAAAATTATTTACAAAAACCCAGAGACATACTTTATGAAACTGGTACAAGCTATTTTTTTCCTGCTGTTGGCTTTTGCTCCAAAGATCACAGCTGAGAAATACCGTATAAAATAAAAATAGGATTGGATTCGGAAAAGTACTCTACTGTTCTAATTTCCAATTGATAGCATTTACAGAAATATTTACAATAGAAAAAAAGTTACTTTAAAATTTTAGTTAATTTGCAAGTCAGCCTCAAAGACCCTTGAATGCAGAGTTCTCTGAGGGTTCCAAACACACAAACGCACTGCAGGTTAAAGGTGACCACTTCTCCCTACTCCCCCCATCCAATTCTGCACCTCCATCAGTGCTTGACAATTGGTTATTATAAAAAAAAAACCTGTTAAACACTGAGGAAAATCAATTCCCATTCAAAACGATTACCAGTGTAACAGAGAAATGGAGTTAGCCCTGGTTTTCTTCATTATTTCTAAGTTTTTCATTTTGAACTTGTTTCTTGCTTGGTACATACCCCAGGGCCTGATTACTCCTCACCTGGTACTACCATGCCTAGCTCTGGTTTCTTCCTCAGTCTACAATGGATATGTTACGTGGAACTCCATATTGAGGAACAATGCTGCCAATTTGCACCTATTCCTGCACCTTATATGAATTTAGGCCTATCTCTACTGGTTCTGGGACCTCTTCTAGAACTAGTGTATAACCTTTACCTACACTGCAGGGCTTCATGCCACCATTCCTGGATAGACTCTACATATCCCCAGTGTCCACAGACCTCTCTGCCTTTGTCTTTGCCAACCTGGGGTAGGAAAATGTGTTTTTTTTCTTAGATTTCCCCATCAGGATTTGGTCTGGTGTGTTTTCAAACAAGATGAGGTGTGTGTGTGTGTGTGTGTGTGTGTGTGTGTGTGCACACATACCTGCTACTCTTAACAACTTGATTCCATCTCTAACCCATCTACTTTTGTCAGTGCTTCTACCTCATAGGTGAGCAACAGAGATATTCTCCCACTTGTTCTCATTATTTTCACTCCTCTTTATGGACCCAGGAGGGGAAACCTCATTTTCAGCTTCTGCCTTTGGTGTCCTTGTTAAAATTGTTTTTAGTTGTTCATCATCTTCTCTGCTGTAGTTGCTATCCCTGCTGGGTAAAGGTGAGTTGCCACTCCCACTTCTCGCTCCTCAGTGCTTTTACAATTTCATTGCCTTCTACTACTATTTCACAATCATTTTTATGTTGGTTGTAAAACATAGAATTTAGACTGCTGAATTGGAAAGCACCTTAGTAATCATCTGGTCAGTTAATTTAAAGTCATTTATTAAATGCTCACTGTGTATCAAACTCTACGCTAGCCATAGGAGATGTAAAAACAAAAACTAAACAGCCCCTTCCTTCAAGGAACTTGCATTTTCCTGAAAGAAATTATATAAAAAGAAATACAAATAGATACAAAGAAAATTCAAAGTGATTTTGTTGGACACAGGAAACTAGAGGAGATCAAGACAGGTTTCAGGAGATGGTCCATGAACTGATCTTTGAAGGAAGCTAGCTAGTCCGACTTTCTCCTCTCTTAGGCATAGAAACTGTTATCTAAAGAGAGAAAATGACTTGGCTAAGGTTATATAACTAGATAGTGGTAAAGTAAAGCTAAAACCTAGGTCTCTTATCTCCCATGAGAGGTCTTGTCTCACACTACTCTTCTTAGTTTATGTATATTTGTCTTGTTTCCCCAACTATACAATAAACTCCTCATTGGCAAAAATTATATCTTCTATTTCTCCGCATGATACCCGATCCTGATTAGCTCCTTGATTTTTAGGTTGGTTCTTTGGTTTGACTTTGAATATTTCTACTTAAGCTTATCAACCCTGAATATAATAAGTGAGGATGCTTGCTGATACCTGCCTCAGAAGAAGCAATACTAGTAGATCTGTGTGATCTAGAAGGGCTGGACCTAGACCTGAGATGGCCTGGGCTACTGGAGAAGTAGAATCTTCAACTTTCATCTAATCAGTATATTTGGACATTGCCCTGGGTCTTCATTTTCCTCACCGTTGAAGACTTTGTTTTTACACTGAGGATGTCTCACTTATACAACATGTTAAAACCCTCATAGCACTTACCTTCTGCTGTTTTACCTTTCTGCAACTCCCTGGGTCCAGAAACTCCTTTTGAGATCTTCCTCTGCACCATTTTCTGCAAGGTCCATTCAGGGATTCAGATTTCCCTCCAGGCAAAGGAGTCCATACCTTTTTGTGTGGCTCTGTCTAAATTTTTCTCCATCCTCCTTTTTAAAATATCAAGCTCAAGGATGTAGCTCAGATGTGTGAATCAATTAATTGGCATCAATGAACTGTCAATGGGGTAACAAGGGGCCAGGAAAAGATAAGGTATTCATATCTCCTGAAGAAATTAACCTTGTCAATGGAATTTCACACCTTCTTAAGATATTTACAATCTCAGAACAAGATGAGAGGGGAAATGAGAGACTAGGACAATGCCTGAGTATAGTTGCTAAAAGCAATGTATAAATCAGGATAAATCTCTCAAAGTTGTATCTTATAGATAAACTTTTGGGGACATGTCTGGGATTGTTTTATTTTATTTTTTGGCTCTTGACTCCCTGCTCTAAGAAGGCAAGGGCAGACCTCTCAAAATTGTATCAAATGGGATAAATATGTACACACACATATATACTTATTCAGGATTATTAATTTTTACTTTATGCTAGACTTTTTGTACTAGCAGTATTGAATTTAGATAGGCTCTTACACACACTAAGGCAGATGCTTACACAATGCTAGCTTTTAAAATGATAGTGGAACACTGCAGAATTATGGGTTCAGGGTGAGTTCAAGTATCAGGTGTACCCTGATCAAGTACAAGTATCCAGAGAGCAAGTTATGGATTGTTTTTAAGGACTAAGATGGTCATAACTCTGAAAGGATTTTAGACATTGTTGTACACTCTTTGGAGGGATATAAGGTTTAGGGGAAGGTATTCAGAAAAGAGCTGTTGCATTGAGTGGGATTCCTGACAACAGTGAATCCTTCCTAAGTCCCCAAAAAGATATACAGAATTGGGACTGGAGGCAGTGACCCTGAAGGCACATGGCAATGTCAGGAAAAAATATCTACCTACCTACCTACCTACCTACATATATACATATATATATTTTTAAACTGGGTGGAAAATTTAGTAAGAAGAGTTTCTAATTCAAGCCTCTTGGATGCAGGCAAGAATTCTATTTTTTTCAAATAAGTTTTTATTGATATTTTCTGTTTCTTACATTACTTTCCCCAACTCTCCCAGAGAGGGACATATTTGTCTTATATGTTGAATAGTTTTTTTTAGGGAGAAAAAACTCAACACAGCTGATCAATATATTGAAAAAATCTGAAAACATGCAACGTACAATACTTGTGTCTCTCCCACCTCCATGAAGTAGTAGGTTGGGAGTGTTTTTTCAAATCTCTTCATTCAAATCCCACTTGATATTTATAATTTTGTTCCATTTACTGTTAATCTTTTGGTGTGTCATTGTTCTTTCCATTTTTATCATTGTAGTTACTATGTATGTTCTGGGCTTCACTTACTTCATTTTACTTACTTCACTTCAGTTTATATAGATCTTTCCATGCTTCTCTGTATTCATCACACCCATCATTTCTTACAGCACAGTATATTCCATTACATTCATGTACCACAATTTATTTAGTCATTCCCCAACTGATAGGCATCTACTTTATTTCCAATTCTTAGCTATCATGAAAAGTGTTACTATAAATATTTTGGAGTATATTTGGATTTTTTTCTTATTGTGGCTTCCTTGGAGTATATGCCAGTAATGGAGTCTCTGATTCAAAGGTTATGGGCATTTTAGTCACTTTATTTGCATAATTCAAAATTGCTTTCCAAAATAGTTGTAACATTTCACAGCTTCACTAACAGTGCATTAATATGCCTATCTTTCCTCAATCTCTTCAACATTTGACCATTGCCATTTTTTTTGTCATTTTGCCAATTTTCAGAGCGTGAGGTAAAGTAGGATTGTTTTGATTCACATTGTTCTTGTTATTAATGATATGAAGCATTTTTTCATGTGCTTGTGAATACTTTGCAGTTCTTTAGAAAATTGTCTGTTAATAATCTCTGATCATTTATTGGGGAAAGACTACTGATCTTACACACACATACATAAATTGTTTATATATGTTGGATAACAAACCCTCATCAAAGAAATTTGACACAAAGATTCTCTTCCCCCCTCACCCATTTAACCATTTCCCTTCTTTTCCTAGATGCATTAATGTTATCTGTGTAGAGGCTTGTAAGTTTCAAGTAATTAAAGTTGTCTATTTTATGCTTTATAATTGCTTCTATCTCTTGTTTGGTTAATAATACATCTCTTACCCATAGCTATGAAAGGTATATGAAATGTTTCTCTTCTCATTTTTTTATAGTATGATCCTTAACATTAAGGCCACATAGTCATTTAGAATATATTGTGAAGTGTGGTGTAAGGTGTTAGTCGAAGCCTAAATTTTGCCTGAGTGCTTTCTAGATTTCCCAGAACTTTCTACCAAATAGGGAGTTTTCCCCTAGGTAACTTATGTTGTCTATTTTATCAAACACTGGATTATTGAGTTCTATTATTTTGGAATCTGTCTTGTCTAATCTGTTCCATTGATCTATCTATCTAATCTTTAACCAATACCAGTTGGTTTTGGTATCTGTTGCTTTGTAATATAGTTTGAGGTCTGGAAGTGCTATTCCCTCTTTGTTCTTCTTTTCATTATTTCTTTGATAGTGTAGATCTTTTGTTTTTCCAAATGAATTTTGTTATTATTTTATTAAGCTCTGTAAAGTATCCCCTTGATAATTTGATTGGTCTAACAATAAAAGCATAAATTAATTTTAGTATTGTCATTTTTATTTTACTGGCACAGCCTGGTCATAAGCTCTGAATATTCCTCCAGGTATTTCAGTTGCTCTTTCTTCCTTTCTTTTTTTTTTTTTGGTGAGGGAACTGGGGGTTAAGTGACTTGCCCACAGTCATCCAGCTAGGAAATATTATGTGTCTGAGGCTGGATTTGAACTCAGGTCCTTCTGACTCCAGCACCAGTGTTCTATCCAGTGTGACACTATCTGGCCCCTGCTCTTTTTAAAAACTTTTTTTATTTTAGGCAATTGGGGTTAAGTGACTTGTGCAGGGTCACACAGCTAGTAAGTGTCAAGTGTTTGGTCTGAGATCACATTTGAACTCAGGTCCTCCTGACTTCAGGGCCAGTTGCTCTATCCCGAGCACCACATAGCTGCCCCACCCTGATCTTTATTTCTTGAGGGAGTACTTTGTAAATGAATTTATACAAGTCTTTTGTGTGCTTTGGGAGGTTGAGCCCCAGATATTTTATACATTTTGTGGTTATTTGGAATAGGATTTCCCTTTCTGTCATTGCTTTTTGTGTTTATTATTATATAGACATATTGTTGTTTTTTGAGGATTTATTTTGTAGCCTTCAACTTTGCTTAAGCTATTAATTGTCTCAGTATCTTTGTTGATTCCTTGGGATTTTCAAAGTAAACTGTCATATTATCAGCAAACAGGGATAGTCTGATCTCTCCTCTATCTACCTTTATTCCTTTGATTCTCTTCTCTTGTCATACTATATCAAATAATAGTGGGGAAATTGGGTATCCTTGTTTCACTCCCATATTTACTGGAAAAGGTACTAATGTATCCCCATTGCATATGATGCTTGATTTTGGTTTTTGATTAATGCTTTTTAGTATATTAAAAAATCTCTCTATGTGTATACTTTGTAGAGTATTTAGCATATAAGAGTGCTATTCTTCATCAATAGCTTTTTTTTTGCATCTTTTGAGATGATCATGTAGTTTTGGATGTATTAGTTTTTAATATAATTAATTATATTGTTTGTTTTCTAAATGTTGAACCTCCTTACATCCCTAGTATAAATAACATTTGATCATAATAAATGATTTCTTAGATAAATCATTGTAAGCTGTTAGGATTTTGTTTAAAATTTTTTATTCAATGTTCATGTATGATATTGGCCTATAGTTTTCTTTCCACATTTTATCTTTTTCTGGTTTAGATATTAGGACTATATTTGTCTCATAAAAGGATTCTGATAGGGTTCTTTCTTTCTCAATTTTTGAGGATAATTTCTGAAGTACAGCTATTAACTGATCCTTAAAGGTTTGGTAGAATTTTCCTGTGAATCCATCAGGTTCAGGAGATTTTTCTTTGGTGATTACTTTGTAGCTATATCTGTTTCCTTTTCTGGAAATGGATCATTTAGGCTATCTGGTCTTTTGATAGTTTGGGTATTTTGTATTTTTAAAGGTATTCCTCTTTTTCTGTTGTGTTCTCAGTTTCGTTAACATATAACTTCATAATAGGTTCTGATTTTTTTTTTATTTCTTCTAGTTTTACTGTGATTTTGCCTTGCTTATTGGCTATTTTGTTGATTCCATTTTCTATCCTCTTCTTTTTAATCAGGTTAGCTAAGGGTTAGCCAATTTTATTCATCTTTTCAAAGAAAGGTTTGTTTGTCATTTCTTTGATTTTATTTCCCATTTATCTATTTCCCCTCCATTTTTAATACCTCCTCTTTGTGCTTATTTTAGGATTGATTATTTGTTGATTTTCTAATTTTTAAATGTATATCTAGTTCATTAGTCTCCTCTTTTTCTATTTTGTTAATGTATGATTATAAGGATATGATTTTCCCCTGAGAACAGCTTTAACTATGTTCCAGAAAATTTCATATGTCATTTCATTATTATCATTTTCTTTTACATAGTTATTAATTATTTTCATGGTTTGTTCTTTGATGCACTGATTATTTAAAATTTCATCATTAAATCACTGTTTAGGTCTATATCTTTTGTTTGTGGTTCCTGAACCAATTCTATTTGTTTGCAATATCTCTGTGTCCTCATACATGATGTTGTTGTTGTTGTTTTTTGTAAAAGTTTTATGTGATGCTGTGAAACATGAATGCTCCTTTGCTGTCCCATTTAGAAGATTTCATAAATATTTTCACTCTCATTTCTCCAGCAATTTGTTCAGTTTCATATTTTCCCTTTTGTTTGTATTACTGTTAGACTTATCCAAAACCAATAGAGAGGTATTGAAGTTTTTTTTTTTTCCCCACTGTTGTGTTACTATCTGTTTCTTGAAGCTCT
This sequence comes from Vombatus ursinus, assembly GCF_900497805.2. Lineage (NCBI taxonomy): Eukaryota > Metazoa > Chordata > Mammalia > Diprotodontia > Vombatidae > Vombatus > Vombatus ursinus. The sequence goes on along the minus strand of NW_020954594.1, from coordinate 27,651,169 downwards.
GATGTTTCTTTTGTGCATTTGGTTGCTAAGGCATGTAGAGTGTTTAAGTTTATTGCTGATATTGGTTTGTTGTCTATGGTTCCTTTCAGCAATAATAGTTTCCTTGTTTATCTCTTTTTATTTTTTTAAAGTGTTTTTGCTTTGATAGCATGATGGTACCTTCTCATTTGGATTGGTAAATTTTTTCCCCATTCCCTCAGTTTTATTATTGTGTATGTTTCTGCTTTAAAAATTTGTTTCTGGCAAGCAACAGATCATAAAATTTTGGGTTTTTAAAAAATCCAATCTGTCACTCTTTTTCATTTTATTGGATTATTTAATCCATTCATATTTAAAGTTTTGAGTTAGGTTTATATTTTCTTCCATCTGTCTCTAAAATTTTTTTTTATTCAAGTTTTTTTTTTCCTCTTCTGCTATGAATGCAAAATTTTGTTCCTCCAATTACTTTACTTTAGTCTTTTTCTATGGTGGCCTGTTCTCACTGGCTCTCTTCCCTTCCCCCATCCCTTCTTGTTATCCTTTTCCCTTTAGGATTTTGTTTTTTTTCCCCATGCATTTATCTGGTTATATACTTCTTCCCCCCTCTTTTTTTTTGTCTCAGCCAAGTAGATTTCTTCTTTCCTCTCTTTCAGCTAGTCTTGTTTATTAGTTTTTTAATTTCATTTTTTGTGACCCTTTTCACAAAAAATTTCTCTCACTCTCTTCATTATCCATTTTTTCTTTCTGTTTACTTTAGACCACCATTGTCTGATTCATGATCCCTATAATCATCTGGTCTCTCTCAGTTCTCTGCATTCCTCTTGTAGTTAAAGCTTCCAAGACACTCTTTCTAGGCTCTACCCTCTAGGCACTTTCTGCCACTGCCTTATAGGGATTATCCCATGGATTCTCCTTTTCCATTTTGCCTCACTCTTAGAACAATGCAAATTACTGCAGGTGTTAGAGAGGGTACTTTCCTATGGTAGGCCATCCCCTTCCCCCAAGCCAATCTATATCCTCTCTTGCTGACCTTTTTTTCCCCCTCTAAATTTACCTGAAAATATCCTTCCAGTGTTCATGCTGTCTTCCTCCTCCAGGTTCCAGATGCCCCTAGGGGTTCCAACTCTCCACCTCCCAGGATAAGTAGACTTTTTAGGCACCAAATCCCCCAGGCCTCTTGTAGGGTAAGATCCTCATCATCCTTAACCCATAGAAGCATTCATCAGTGGAACCACCTCACCCCTCCAAAGTAAGGTCTCCTTCCTTTCTCTCCCTTTTTCAAACTTCCCCCCTCCTTCCCCACTTCCCAATAGGCTCTTCTTTTTAGAGACCACAGAAGTCACTCTGCCCTTCTTGCTAGCCCTTGATTTGACCCCAGTTCATCACTCACTCCTCTCTCTATCCCACTGCTCTCTTCTCCCTTTTTTATGTTGTAATGTAGTCCCACAAAAGAAGCATTCACCTGTTATTGGTACCTGTTATGATAGGTTGCCAGGTTCCATCTATAATACTCCCTGTCTACCTTCTTACTTTTACCTCTACCAGATTTCTGCCTTCATCCTTGTCTCCTTGTGTACATTTAGAAAGAAGTCTGTAGGGGCAGCTAGGTGGCACAGCGGATAGAGCACTGGCCCTGAAGTCAGGATGAACCTGAGTTCAAATCCAGCTTCAGATCAAACACTTGACACTTACTAGCTGTGTGACCCTGGGCAAGTCACTTAACCCCAATTGCCAAAAAAAAAAAAAGAAAGAAGTCTGTTATTGGTCATTCATTTGTGACACTATTGCTGCCTGCATTTATTCATTATTCCTGAAATTCTGTAGTTTGGGTGTTTGAGAAGCAAATAATCTCTTCAATTAAGGTTTTCTTTCTAAAATGTTTTAAACTCTTCTTTATTATTGAATGTCCATCTTTTGTCCTGTATGGTTAAGCTCAGATTTGCAGAGTAGGTCACCCTGGGTTGCATCCTGAGCTATAATGCTCTTCGAACATATTATTCCATTCCCTCCTCTTTTTTTCTAGTGAGTGCAGAATAGTCTTGCATTATTCCAATGTCATTTACTTTGTATTCAAAGGTCTTTATTCTGATGGCTCAAAGAAATTCTTGATTCTAAACTGAATTGTTAAATTTAACCACTCTGTATCTTGGAGTTTGCAGCCTTAGGCTTGAGGTGATATGTGAATTCTTTCAACTGGAGTTTCATTTTCTATGCTCAGAAATTCTGGGTAGGTTTCTTCTATTATTTCCTTCATTATGTGTTAAGGTTTTTATCCTGTCATGTTCTTCTGGGAGACCTATGATCCTTAGGCTTACTATACACATTCCTTCTTCAGTATTTTTTTTTTTTTGCATAGTGAGCATATTTTCTTTTATACTGTTATTTTTTTTTTGCTTTTTTCTTCTAGATTGTCTTTCATTTCTGTGTATTAGCATTTTCAATCTATTGTTCTTTCTTTTGTTTCTTTAGTGCAGACTGCCATTGCAGATTCAAGTTTTTCTATTCTGCTCATTATTTTTGCTATGCAGGACATAAATTCTCTTGTAATTCTCATTTCTCCATTAAACTACTCAAGAAGAATGTGTTGTGGTCTCATGTTCTTCTCAAACTCCACATGGTCCTCTGTCTCATCAAATGTTGTATCATTTTTCCTTCATTTTCAGCATTTATTCTTAGATCTCTGAACTTATTTATTAGATGTGGAGGCAATATTTCCTGTTTTTTTTCATGTTGATTTATCTGTTTATATTCAAGGTCTTTGAGATTTCTTTTTCCTGAAATCATTCGTACTTTTGATGGGGTACAGGCCCATCATTCAGTTTCAGAAACTGAGACCTTTGCTCCTTTTTGCCAAAAAGAATTTGGCTCCCATTTGTCTACAAGCCCCAGAAAAACCTTAAACTTTTAGGTTCCTTATGGACTCCCCTTATCTCCCTTTGGAAGCCCTAGCCCCACCTTTTGATCTTATGCAGATGCTTTTCAAACTTCTTCCTTCCAGTCCCTCTCATCTATTCCTATTGTCTATTCAATCTCTCAGACCTTCTAATCAGAGTTCTCATTTAGACCCTTTTCCCAGCTCCCTCCTCTGGCCACCCAAAGTTACTTTAGTGTATATAAGACCCACCCTGGCCACCATTCAAACACCGAGATTTTCTCATGCCAAAAGGCTGAGACTCTCTCATGCCCGCTCGTCCCTATGGGTGTTACTGTTGTTCAGATTCCTTAAGAGTCTGGCCTATGCAGTTTATCTCTAATAAACTATTTCTCTGGCTGGAAGAAGATTTGAGTTGAATTCATTCAGGCAGGGCGCACATTGCGATCTTGGGGTTCAAGCACCCCAAACCTCTAGACCTCTTCACTTTCAGTCTTTCCCCCCCTTTACTTTCCTAATCATTCACTTCCTGACCCCTTTCCTTTTGGGTTTTTGTGGGGGTTAGATCTCAAAGTGTCTTAACCTCCTCCCATTCTGGACAATTCATTATTCAGCAGCCAAAGTCTCTGCTCCAATTGACTTCTGGGTGGTCAGAACAAACCCTAGCTGGATTCTGTGCTCTGTCCTTCAGATTTGGTGGAGTGCTGGGCAGGTTCTGACATACATGGTTTCTAGTCCTGGTGACCTGTCCCATTCCCTCTGTTGCTTAGTTCTCTGGTTTGCGAGGAGCAGTTCAGAGTTTTGCAGCACTGGTGTTTCTAGGTTGCAGCCCTTGGCAGTCTTTTTCTTCTGAAGGACTGTGACTAAATTTCCTGGTTGAGGCCTGAGTAAACTTCTGCAACCTGGAACTAGGATCTGTATGACACTGGAAAGAAGGTGGGGGAGTATGGGATACATGAGTGAGTTTCGATGTAAATCTGTGTCATGTCCTTGGGTCTGCCAGGGTGACCTTGAAGCCAGCATTGTGGGAGGTGAAGAAGGGATGCTAAGTGAGCTCAGGGTCAGTGAATGTCAGTTTCTGGGATTTTTAAAAATTTTCTTTTGGATTCTGAGTGTCCTAGAATATGGAAACAACTTAAGTTGCTTTATCTTTGGCACACAATTTCTATTTTGGAGAGGACTGAGAGGCTGTGGGGACTGGAGAAAACGTCTAGTCAGTCAACTTATTGCTACAACTTATTGCTATTATTATCCAGCTACAGGGAGCAATTTCTGGACAAAGTAGAGAAGTTATGTGGACTGTGTAGAACCAAGGAAGGAGGTTGACCTTCTGGTAACCCCGAGTGTTTTCATCTATTGTGGAGGCTCACTCAATAGAGTAGGTTTGGAGGTCTGTATATGTCCTTAGGACATGGGACTCATCAGAAAGATGTGTTTTTTCAACTTCTCATTTTACAGTTGCTTTAAAGAAGGAGAATCCCAGGACAGCATGATAAATCTAAAAAATGTTATAGGTCCTTGGGAAGCAGAGGCCTGCCAGAAGAGTGAAGGGAAATGTCTTGACTCTTCATGGATTAGATATGAGTCATTTGTCAGGCTAAAAATAACCCCTATTTTCCATTTATGTTCTGTTAGCCTGAGTGCTTGCATGGGATCTAGGATCCTTTGTCTTTTTGCTGTGGTCAGGTGGTAGTCGTGTGCCTAATTTTCCTGATATTCCTAGAGAAATTCTGGTTGGGAGCATGAGCCACTTGACAACCCCCCTACTTTGAACTTTGATATAATTACAGAATTTCTGTTCTGGGCAAGTATATTCAAGTTGCTACAGCCATCAAGATCCCTTTGCATTTCTGGAGTTTCCTAAAACACACTCTTCAAGCTCACAAAAATTTATTTTTGTAGGAGCATGGGATAGTTTCAGAGATAGAAGAGACCTTTGAGGAGATCTAGTCCATTAATTTCCATATAGCTGCAGAAACTGGTATCTACAGAGGTTAAGTGACTTGCCCAAGGTCACACTATAGCAGGTAGCAGAGCTAAGATTTGAGCTCAGGTCCTCTAAGTCTAAAACCAGTACTCTTTTCCACCAAACTATGAGGAATTTTGCCAACTTACTGAGCACCAAAAACTCCAGTTATTCACATTAGGGCATTATTTAGAAAATGCTGCAATACATAATTTAAAATTTTGTTCAACATTTTAAAAACCATATCAGTTAACCATAGAAATAATTTGCACTGTGGGTCTTTTAAATTTTGTTCCTATGCACATTCTTATGTTCTTTGTGTTCCTATAGAACAGAGTGCTGTACTTAGAGAGGATACCCAGTAAAGGTTGGTTTTCTGATTGATTGATTGACTAAATGGATTACAAGTTCAGAAGGGGTGGAAAGAATATTGGTTAGGGAGTCAGGAGGCTTGGTTTCTTGTTTTGCCTTCTGCAGTTAACAATGAAAATAATAATGATGACACCTCACCTTTCTCTAGTGCTTGAAAGTTTACAAAACCACTTAACTCACCTAACCTTGTGAAGCTGCTGGTGTGAGTGCAGTCATCCCCATTTTACAAAGAAGGAAAATGAGGTTCAGAGAGATTAGGTGACTTGTCTAGTCACTCGTCACTAGACTCTAGGGTATCACGGCTAGTGCCAGAGTGGAGATTTCAAATTTAACTCTTTTCTGTGTAACTTTCACCAAAGTCGCTTATCTCTGTAGGCCTCAGTTTCCTCATATTCGTTCTAAGATCTCCTTTTTGAAGTGTTGTTGCCAAATTCGGAGAGTATGTAAATGAGTGGTCTCTGCCTTAGAGGTTCTAGAATATACTTTGCCTGCATCTTTATTTTTTTTTTCTTTCAAAAGATATCACTAGTCAATCATACAACAACACTATCAACAATGCCTGCTGCTTGCCATAAGTCATTTGAATCTGCTATGAGCAGCTAAGGAGAAGTTCACCAGTTCATAAATGGTCTTGAGAATTCAAAAGAGTGGGTGGAGATTCTATCCTTCTGGACTCTTTACTGTAAAGCAGTGAGTTTTAATTGGATTGATTCTCACTATTCCGTCATGCAGTTGTAATCTTTGTTCACACTCTGGGAAAATAAAACTAGATGAGAGGAAATGGACAATAATAGAAATCCTGTCTGAGCAGAACAAATTGGAATTAATAACAAGTGTGGCCTAGAACATGAGCAGCATGGGTGGGAGGGAAGGGGAGTGAATATAGTTATAATTTCAAGAAAATTTGTAATGATACCTCCTTTTGTACACTCCCTACCAAATTCAAATTTTCAAACATCTACTAAGATTTTTATTATGGAGTGATCTGATAGGTTCTGGGAGAAATCTATGATTTGGATAAGACAACAACTCTGCCCTGACAGAACTTACAGTCTAGTAGGAGGGAAGAGTAATGCAATAATCTAAATAACTGTTGTTCAAAACAGTTCATAGTAGATGCATGAAAGGTAAAAGTAAAGTGAGTTCTGAGGTAGTAAAAGCCACTAATAACTAAGGCGAGACAATGCCCAAAGGGCTGTAAAACTCTGCACACCCTTAGAATCAGCAGTACTGCTACTAGATCTGTATCCCAAAGAGATCAAAGAATAAGAAAAAGGACCCATATTTACAAAAAAAAAAATTTTATAGCATCTCTTTCCGTGGTGTAAAAGAATCGGAAATCAAGGGGATTCTCATCAGCTGGGGAATGGCTGAACAAGGTGTGGTACATTATGAACTCAACCATGAAATAGGGAAAGAATATTCATTAAATATTAGAAGAACCAGAGCAAGGTCTCCACTATGCTGGGTGGTTTTTCTATAGAAGATTTATAGGAAGACATAGACAAGAAATGCACAGTACAAGAAGGTATGGATCAGTCACGAATCTGCCCAAATGAAGAGAGCACTGGTTTCTATAAAAGCCTGGGTCCACTGGAATAAGTGGGACCACAATGATGCAAACATCTAATTAAGTGCATCCCATATAGTCAGCAATCAAAGAAGTTTGTTTTTTTCTTCTATCAATCAGTGGATCAAATGGCAAAATATCATCTGTTGAGAGTCCACTGTTTTCAAGGCACTGCGGGCAGAATGAGAAGGAGGGAGAAAAATGGTTCCTAGTCTCAGTTGGTTATGAGCTAGTGGAGATGACAGGAGAAACAAATGGAAAATACCAAGAACATATCTATATATCTATATCTCTCTATATATGTACATATATATGGATACATATATGTATATGTGTATATATACATATATACATATTTATTTATAAACTAAGTTATTATCAACATACATATATAACAACCCTGTGAGGAGGGTGCTAATATTATCTCCATTTTACAGATGAGAAAATTGAGTCAAACAAGGGTTAAATAACTTGCCTAAGGTTATATAGCTAGGAAGTGCGGGTTGTATTTGAACTCATGACTTCCTGACTCCAGGCCTGGCATTCTATCACTGAACCACTTAGCAGCAGATCTTTTTCTATATCCATATTCTTCTTTTCTTAGCTGGACCTATGATTTCATCAGTGTAGGCAGCTTCTGTGAGGGACTTCCTTTACTAATAGAGAGCAGTACTGTAGTTCCTAGCCGTAAGGAGTTGTCGAGCCAGGCATGCTGGGACACACCTGCAGTCCCTGCTCTACGGCAGGATGAAGCTGGTGGATCTCTTTAGCTTGGGAGTTTTGATCTGCCCTAGACTATGTCAATCAGGTGTTTGCACTAAGCCTAACTTTAGGGTGAAGGAGGGGAATGGGAGGTGACATCACTAGGGGCATACCTGCCCACTTCTGAAACAGAGCAGGTTAAGGCTCCTTGCTTTTCAGTATTGAGCTCTGTTGTGAGTAGCCCTTGCAGGTCCATCCTGGGTGAGATGCAGCGATGCAGTGTTAAAAAAATAAAAAGAGTTGTATATGCAAGTGTGGCTATTAAAGCTTCAGACTGCACTAAGCCTTCTGGGACATCATATACATGCATCTCTGTGTATATGACTGTATCTTCATACATGCATAATATATATGTGTATGCTGGAATTATTGTGTTGGTGGAAATCTGGTTGATTTTCCTGGAGGGGGTGAGTTTTGAGCAGAGGTTTAAAGTAGTAAAGGTCTTATGAAAAAGGAAATGCCCATTCCTATTTAAGTTTTTCTTCAGTTCCTGAAACTTTTGGCCTTCAACGCAACCCATTCCCCACCTTTTATGAAACAAACTTTCTCTTAAAAACAAATGATGTGGAACGAGTCATCTTTATAATGACTCTTCTTGGCCAGCTGAAGACAATGTTGGTTCATTCTCCCTGTGTGAATTGTCATAACCCTGTGCAGGAGAGCTTATTTCCAGGCTTCCAGTTTGTGGATAGATTGTAAGACCCTCATCCATATACATGCCTCCAATTAAAAGTTTCCTGCAGCTACCATGAGAGCTGTCTGTGCTATGGAGTGAGACTGAAAAGGGAAAAGTGGCATTCCACTGCATGCCCTCATGGGAGGAACGAGCTCTAGAAAGCCCTGCCCCGAATGGTGTTAGGGCTTTGGTGAAAAGACAAGGCTTTAAGGGGATCCCATTAGCCTGGTTGGGCCCCGCATTGACCCTCTGAGACAGTAGCTCAGGGGACTGAGTCCAAGTATTTATTTAAAAACAAAACAAACCCCCCAAAGGCGTGATAGTGGAGGGTTTATTAAACTTGCCTACATCTTCTGGGCTCTGGCTAATTGGAGAGAGAAGATGCCAAGGCAGCTGCAAAGGCTGAGGCTGTTTGTTTTAGAGAAGAGAAGGTGTTCCCACTCAAGCCAGAGCATACAGCCCAAGGAATTCCAGCTCTTGCCTAACATTTAAGATTGGACTAGGGTGTGGTGGAAGTGTGTGTGTGTGTGTGTGTGTGTGTGTGTGTGTGTGTGTGTGTGTG
>NW_020954594.1:27634432-27642400 GCF_900497805.2 Vombatus ursinus | reverse complement strand
GTGTGTGTGTGTGTGTGTGTGTGTGTGTGTGTGTGTGTGTGTGTGTGTGAGCGTGTGCGCGCGCGCGCCAGTACCCATATGCTTGTAGAGTTCAACAAGGAGAGGGAGGGCAGTTAGCAATCCCCAAATTAAGCCTTGGATTCAAAGTTAAAGTGAACAGATCAACGGAATCCTCCCAGACTTCTGCTTTTGTCCCTACCCCTATCACTTTCCCATGCACTGGTGGCTGGGGAGAGGGGGGAGGGGAAGAAAGGAGAGATTTCAGCTACACCTCACCCAGCACAAAGACAGCAAAGATCTGATTTCAGCGAGGGTGGTTCCTTTGCCAAGAGCCAGGTTGTGTCCACAAAACTGAGTGTACATTGTATTTGATCAGGTACTTCATTAATGATTAACAACGGTTGTCCCCCTCCTTCACTGCTCCAGGGAAAGAGAGAGAACTAACTGGATGGGGTTGGGCAGAGGTGGAGTCAGTCTACAGGCACGAGAGGCGGAGACATTCACCCACTGTTGGGGCTGAGTAGCTCTCTTGATCCACCTGACAGGTCAGAAAAGTTCTCTTTCTATTTTCTTGTTCATGGTGATCCACGCACTCCCAAAACCTTGGCTATCATGTTTCTTCCCATAGCTCTTTTGGGTTGAAATTCTTCAGGATGTTTTCTGCTGAGGGCAATCAACAGGTGAATTAATTGATAAGGTGAAAATTGCAGTGGGATACCTGTACTACCAGCTCTGCTGAGGAGGAAAGAGATTTAGAGGGCCTGCTCTTGGAGGGAAGAAGGTTTGGTTTTACCAGGGGGTGGGTCAGGAACCAGGCTTTCTCTGCTCATGGCTGCCAAGAGAGACTCAGCCCAAGACTGCTCCCAGGTGATTGATCACACCCACGTCCCACAGTTTGAAGTGGCCGCTTGGATGAAGATCACCCTCATCCTTGTCTACTCGATCATCTTTGTGATGGGCATCCTCGGGAACAGCGTCACCATTCATGTTACTCAGTTGCTTCAGAGGAAAGGCTACTTGCAGAAGGCAGTGGCAGACCATATGACAAGCTTGGCCTGCTCTGACATCTTGGTCTTCCTCATAGGCATGCCGATGGAATTCTACAGTGTGATCTGGAACCCTCTGACTACAAGTAGCAATAACTTGTCCTGTAAGTTGCACACTTTTCTCTTTGAAGCCTGCAGCTATGCCACACTCCTCCACGTGCTGACTCTCAGTTTTGAGCGCTATGTGGCTATTTGCCACCCCTTCAGGTACAAGGCGGTCTCAGGGCCCCTTCAGATAAAGCTGCTGATCTGTTTTGTCTGGGTCACCTCCAGCCTGGTGGCGCTCCCCCTCCTTTTTGCCATGGGCATTGAGTACCCTCTGGTCCAGGTGCCTAACCACCGTGGACTCCTTTGCAATCGCACACGGACACGGCACCTCGAGCACCCTGAGACCTCCAATATGTCCATTTGCACCAGCCTCTCCAGCCGGTGGACAGTTTTTCAATCCAGCATCTTCAGTGCCTTCATCATCTACTTTGTGGTCCTGCTCTTGGTGGCCTTCATGTGCCGAAACATGATGCGAGTACTAATGAAGGGGAAGAAGGGCACGCTGGCCATGGAAGGGCAGCATCAGTTGAGGAAGACAGAGAGTGATGAGAGCAAAGTAGCCAGGAAGCAGACCATCATCTTCCTAGGTGAGTCCCTGTCCCAGAAGGCAGTCATGCACCTCCTTCCTGACTTCTGAGTTTCAGGCCCAAATCTGTGAAATGCAGCATCAAGTATTTTAAGTCTAATAGCAACTCCTTTGCATAAAGATGGGTTTGGGCTTATTTTGACAAGTTCAGAAGCAAAATTAGGAATTTACCTGATTCTTTTGATTCCTTCCCACCCCACCTTGATTGGTTGTGGGAAGAACATTGGGTTGCATACATGGTCAGATGTTATCACTGTGTTAGCTGGTTTTGCTTAATTTTTTTTTTCTTATAAAGGAGGATTCTTTTTTTTTTTTTTTGAAGGTGATATATACACATACAGTGAGTCCCAAAAGTCTTAGTGCAGTTGTGAGGTTTAATAGCTTATGACTACATTAAGACTTTGGGGGATATAGACACACATCTATGTGTATATAGATGTATGTATATATACACATATACATATATACATATACATACACACATACACACATCTATATGTATATATCTGGAACTAACTCTGTGTAAAAGCAAAAGGTATCCGTACAGCTTTTTTTTTTTTTTAAAGAGATAGAAAGATGTAGTAGACAGAGTTGTTCTTGATCCAGAGAGATTTGGGTTCACATTCTGACACATTCTGGCTATATGTCTCTGGGCAAATCTCTTGAGTTCTCATTGAATGCCCAGTCAACTCCATAAGACAGCAAATTTCAGGCCAGTTGCTAATTGTCGTTGATAGAGGTAGTGTCCCCATCAGGGAGTTCCCTATACGGATGACATCATGGTCTGGACCAAAAAATAAAAATGCTGGGCTAGAAATGAGGAGATCTAACTTCTCTTGAAGTACCACCACAGCCTTACGGTGCAGAAAGAATAATCTTAAATGTGTAACTTCTCCCAGTTTCAATATTTCCATACGTAAAGTAGTATTAAATCTATCTATTGTATGTACCTCAAAAGGATCTAATGAAGATCACATGAAAAATCAATGCAAAAATGCCTTGAGGCAAAGGGCTACATAAATGCAAGAGTATTAGTATGTTATTCCAGTACAATATTTCAGTAAAATGTAAACTTATGGGGGCAGGTACTATTTTCCTTTTTGTATTGGTAGCTGCAGTGACTACCCCAGGAGGAACTTGATTGAATTAATTGAATTGAATTATGAAGTCCTTCCTTTGCCATGGAGTCTGTTTCCTTGGGTAATTTCTTTTGGTTCTCATTTTTTCTCCTGTGCTCAGAGAACTACCTGAATCAGACATATTCTAATGAGGGTACTATTTCCCTGCCACCAGATGCTCTCTCTGCCACCATCTGGAGCCTTCTTCAAAAGGCTGGAGTGTTCTGATATGCCTTCCCTGGGTACTGCTTGGGTGACAACCATGGTCTGTCTGCTTCCTTATCGTAGCCTCCAAATACAGCAGTGATCTTTTGTTGAGCAGAACCACAACGACTGCACAGATTACTAGAACTTTTTTTTGCTTTCAATCCCTGCAGATATCAAATTAAGAGAGGATGAGAGTCTTTGTTTTCCAAACTTCTGTGATTATTCTCAGAATAATCACTTATGGGCCTTCTTCATTCTTTGAAAAGATACGTTCCCCAGGTATAATGTACTATGGAAATCATCATAGAACAGAGAAAAGTGCAGGCCAATGCTCTTCAGGATTTTGGATTTTAATGGAGGTATATTAGAATCATAGGATCTTGGACCTAGAGTGGGTCAAAGGTCATCTAGTCCAATGCCCTCATTTTATAGAGGAGGAAATTGGAGCCCAAAGAGGTACATGCCCAAGGTCACGCAGGTAATAAGTAGCAGATGTGAGGTTTGAATCTAGGTCCTCTGACTCCAGATGCATCATTTTTCCCACTATACCATGCAATCCCTGAAATCAGAAAGTTACACAGTCTGAGGGGACCTTTAGGGAATATCAACTTCAGCTTTTATTGTTGTTTCTTAGTCGTATCTGACTCTTTGTGACCCCACTTAGGGTTTTCTTGGCAAAGATAATGGAGTATTTTGCCATTTCCTTCTCCAGATCATTTTTAGAGATGAGGAAACTGAGGCAAACAGGGTTAAGTGACTTACCCAGGGTCACACAGTTAGTAAGTGTCTGAGGTTGGATTTGAACTCAAGAAGATGTCTTCCAGACTCCAGGACCTGCACTCTCTCTACTGTGCCACCTAGCTGCCCCATAACTTCAGCTAGTTTCCTCATTTAAAACAAATGATGGTCTCAAGTCCCAGAACAGAGAAGCAAATGGCCTAGGATTATACAAGTTCAGGACAGAGTCCTACTTGGAACCAGGTTTCCTGACTCCTACTCTAGGGATCTTTGTGGAGGGGAGGAAAAAGAAGCATTTTCAGTAAAGCTTTTTTTTTTTTAAATGGAATAACGGTCAGAATGAAGTAACAGGATTGAGAGAGATGTAGTTAGGTTTTCTGTTGTATTGTGCTGGGGGACATTCAAGACTCAAATCAGAAAGATGGTTAGACCTGGAAGGAAATCTTGTATGTCTAAGGTACCTGACTTGTTGATGACTGAAATTTCATCTGGCAGAATGTCATTCCTTTAATTTAAAGGATCATTAGAAGAAAGCTGGAAGGGACCTAGAAGGCCATCTAGTCCAAGCCACTCATTTTACAGATTAGGAAGTGGAGGCCCAGAGAGGTTAGGTGACATAGTGGGCATCAGAAACAAGGTTTGAACCCTGTCCCTCTGATCCCAGAATCAATGCTCTTTCCACCATAACACACTGACCCTTGTTAAGGTTCAAATCTCACTTTCCCCCTAATTCCCAGAGGTAACACTTCAAACAGATATTTTAAGAATGATTTGTCCAGGGAATATTTTGGGTCTCACAATATGCAGATGAACCCATTAATTCTGATCTGGGACTGTGATAACCCTTTAGGAGAATGGGGGAGGGGATTGTGAAATTTCCTAACAAAACAGGGAAAAAGTTTATTTTCATACTGAAAAATTACTGCAAGAAAAATGTTTGATATATAATATTTAAAGGGGAAATTATCACTATCATAAATTAACATTTTCTCATGTAGCTTCTTTTTATTCTCTGGGAAATACAAGGATTCCAAGTATGGGAAATACGCTTTAAGCTGTTTCTAGTCATTAATTCTTTCATGTGAATGGAGATCAGATCCTGAGGAGAATAGGTCTTCATAGGATTCGTGCTAGAAGGAACTTGAGGGGCCAACTAGTCCAATTTCTTCATTTACAATGGCAGAAACTAAAACAGAGATTAAGTGACTTTCTCAAGGTCACACAGATCATAAGTAGTGGAATCATGATAGGAACTCAGCTTCTCTGACTGTGGACCCAGTCTTCTTTCCACTGAACCACTCTCCTTTTCTAAAGTCTGGAGGCTGAGGTTGAGAGTAGTGAGTAGGGAACAGGCGGGAAAGGGGAGGTGGGTCAAGACTCACAATTTTGCCTATGGACTTCCAGGGTCTACAGAATTATTAGAAAGAGTCAGGGAATCCACGTGCACACTAAACATTGCCATTTTTTCATTTAGCTGCAACATAATTTGTAGCTTTAATTAGTATGATAAATAAACAAACATATCTTTAGTAGGCTGAATAAACACATGTATTTTGTACATACATGTATTACTATTTTAAAATTGTGTGTTGATGCTGGCGATGAATAAAATGCAGATTCACGTAAAATGTATTATTGAATTCGTGATGACTTTTTGGCACCATGTATTTCTCAGTGGATAGTACTAGTTCATCTACTATCATGTGGAGGAGGGGCCTATGAAATTCCTTGATGTTCAAAATGGATCTTCACATTCAAGGTTGGAAACCATTGGCCTAGGGCTCCTTACTGAAAAGTCTATAGAAATAATTGAGAATAGTTTCTCTTTAATTTTTGACCAAGGATTATGTTCTAGGGGGTCTATGTGTCTAGTCTTCTAATGGAGTCTTCACCCCTCACTAATGATGTTGCTTTGAGGCAAAAAAAAAAAATCCCAAAGTGCCTGGAGTAGAAACATAGAATTTACAAAGGAAAGTCAGTCCCCTTAAAGATCATTCAGCCTAGCATGTTTTGTTCAGCCTTCTTGTCTATCCTCTTCTCTTCACCAATGTAAACTGTTGATGGTAATCAGTTTCCTTACATGAGAGGTTCTTTGTGGTATAAGAGACTGATATTTAGTATATGCCCTATGCAGCTAGCTAGCTTTCCAAATCAGTTTGCCAGATTCTCTCCCCCACCATGTTGTGTTTCAAATAGCTCTCAAAAATACGATTCTCACTAATTAACTCGAGTTAGGAAATAAATTAATGAAGTGAAAAGAAAGAAACCATGCCCTGCATCCATCAGATTAATACAATACCATTTACTTTGTGGATTTCATAAAAATGATGCTTTGGGGGCATTTTTAACCCAGAACAAATGAACATATAAATTGTTTACAAATCGCTGAATTCAATGTGGTGGCTTAGTTGTCTTTTTAGTATTTCATTTAACAGATGGAGTAAATTAAAACAAATATTTGCTCATTTCAAACATATTTTGCATTTAATGTGAAATGTAAATGACGACATGGAGCAAGATGTCTTTGAAGCTCTCTTCAGGCAATAAGAAAACAATTAAAGATTTTCTTTCTCTGGTTGTAGAAAAAAAAGCATGATTTCTGCATAAAAAATGAAATTCGTAAATCTATGCATGATGAGGAAGCCCATACTGAAAATATTAATTTTTGTTCTTGTGTCTTTCACTGCTGTCTAGTTGAGTTCTGAATTGGAGAATAATGAAAACAAATTGAAAACTGGGAGAGAGTGAGACAGAGCTAGAGTAGCTACTGTTGCTCCTTAGGATCTTTCAAGCAATTTGCAGGAGATGATGCAAAAGTGCAGACTCCTAGAAGTATTAGTGCTCCTACTTGTCTATTTTCAGCAATCTCTGTGAGAATCAATAATAGGCTTACTCTGCTGTTTGGAAAGGTTTCGTAAGTTTGCTTAACAAAGACTAGTGACAATTTTTCCATCAGTAAGGGTTTGCATAACTGGGTTATAATTCCCAGCCCTTATGTTGTGGAAGTACCAATTGCCTTGAATATTTCTAAGTGAGATGCAAAGGCTAAGGGACTTGGGCCTTATTTTATTTTTAAGTTTAAATGATGCCTTTTGCTTTTTAAACCACCACTGACATTTCCTGATATTTTTCTCCATGTCTCCCTCTCCCTTCCCCTCCCCCCCCAACTCCAGCATCCTTGTCATAAAGTACAGTTCAGCAAAACCAACAGAAACAGCAACAGCATTTAATAGAGTATGTGACATCTGGCATCTATAGTCTACCCAGCACCACCAATAGGAGGAGACGTGTGTTTTATCATCTGTCCTCAGGAAGCACTATTGGTCATTGCCTTTAATGTGAATTCAGCTGCCGATTAGCGTTGTTTCCATCTATGTTATTTTAGTTATTGTGTATTTTGTTCTGGTTTTTCTTTCTTTGTTCTCTATGAGTTCATACAAGTCTTCCCATGTTCCTCTGAATTCCTCATATTTGTGGTTTCTTATAGTATGGGAATGTGTGGGACAGTGATAACCCTTACCCAAATTAATTTAGAGGCTTCTCCAGGTAGAAAGTAGAAAGGATTTTATTTCGATCTCGAGAAAGGGCGACTCACACCAAAAGGCAGTTCGTGTCAGTCAAGCAAGCGTTTTTATAGGTTCTAAACGCAACCCCTCCCTAGCCCCTACCTCTTATCCCATTGGCTGGGCTTCAGAGGGCACATTCTAAACACAACAAAACTACCCCAGCAACAGCAGTGGAATTATAGAATCATTACATAGTTTTCACCTGCCTTTCCCTCCTTCAAGTATCCTCTTAGTAAATCCTGTTTTGTTCATTTCAGATCCTGGAACAATTTGTAGTTATCAACAATTTGAATATATTTATCCCGGCTATTTACAAGCTTACTGACCTGGATACACATATATTATTATTAGGGGTCTTTACCTTATTTTACTCAATTAGGTTTAGATTTTGTGAGGGGTTTTCACCAATCTCACTCAGGAGATTTTCATTCTATTCATATATGACAATTTGTGTAATCATTTTACTTTACAGTTCAGTTTTTTCTTTTGGCTACCATAAAACGTGTTTCTGTGAATATCTTCGTATATATGGGACCTCATCTATTTGTGTCTTTGACTTAAGTACTTAGTAGTCAGGTCACCGAGTCAAAGAGTATGAAAAATTTAATCCCTTTTCTCTCATAATTCTAAGTTTGTCAGGATAGTTCCAGGGGTGGGGA
>NW_020954594.1:27484542-27634422 GCF_900497805.2 Vombatus ursinus | reverse complement strand
TTTGGGACACCCTGTATTTTAAAGGAAATACAGTTTTGTTGCTTTTAAGACCACGTGGCAACTAGAACTAGGTGTACAAAATCCTCTAATTAGATAAGAAACATTTGTAATGACCTATCAGTTGATTGTAGGGAAGTAGCTACACTTAAAATGTTTGAAGGTGCTTAAAATATTCTTAAGTACTTTAAATACTGGCTCTCCCTACACACATGCTTGTTGATATACTCATTTGCTTGTCAAACACTTTCCTTACCTGTAGTGCAGAAGAAACTTGTCATTGGAGTATAAATTTAGACCTTGAAGGGATCATAGAGATTATTGAGTCCACAACATTCACATTTTATAGATGAGGAACCTGAGGCACATAGAGGGTAAGTGACTTACTAAGGGTTGCAGAGCCAGTTAGTGTCTGAGTCAGGTTTTGAACCCCAGTGTATCCTGCCTCTGAGTCTAGTGGTCCACCAGTTACTAGTCCAGGCTGCTTCTCGTTACCAATAACTTTGATGGAATCACATTGAATTCCACATGGGTTGGGTCTGAATAAATAAATCATTCCCATACACATATCTTCCCCTCATATGTGGGGATATTCAAGAAACTGTATATCTTGACCCAAGTTATCCAGATTATCACCTTAATTTTCTCAGCCCCTTAGGATTCTGTCTATTCAAGTAATCAATCTTGCTCTTTCAGTATTTCATGTTTACTTTTCTAGGAGTCATTTCTCAGTCATAAATTGCTTGATTCCTCTGATCAAAGTGGCAGACAAATGCAGTAATACTGCTTTTGTTTGTAATCAACCTGTCTCTAGGATTTCATTTCTCTGCAGCAGTAATACATATCTCTCTTGGAAGGGACAATTTGAAGCCCAATCCTCCATTCATTAGCAAACTTGTCCTTCTAGCTTAGTTTGCCTCCGAAGTGACACTTTGCCTTGTGAATGCTGCCTGTCATGAAGGAATAAGGCAGTACAGCCATAAGAAGAACAATTTTTTAAAATGCAATAAATCTTCATTCGCTTTTCTCTCTTTACCTAAATACAATAATTTGCTAAGCCCTGTCAACTTTGTGACCTTGGACAAGTCACTTAACCTCAGGATCTCAATTTCCTCATCTATTAAATAAGGTCAGTGGACTAAATGATCTGTAATGTCTCTTCCAGATCTAGATATGATGATCCTGTAATTCTCCCTTGGCCATGTCTCTTGCATCAGTCCCCTCCTCTCTATTTGTATGGTTAGCACTCCCATTTTTTCCCTTTTTCCTACTCACTTGGATTATTGGGACAATCTCTCTGGCTTGTCTCTCTGCACCTAGTTTCTTCCTTCCAAACTATCTTTCACATAGCTTATCCCCTTCTCTTTAGCCTCCATGAATTTACATGTATACAGAAAAAGCCTATATAATCTAATGATATAAGACTTTAGAGCTGAAACTATGTGAGATCACTAGGCCCAGCCCTTTCAAGAAGAGGAAATCATGGCTCAGAGTGGTGAAATAAGTTGCCTGAGGTAGTTATTAGCCAGAAAAGGCTCTAAAATCCAGGACTTTGGACTCTTGGGCTACTGCTCTTTTTACTATAACCTCCTTTCCTCCATACTTTCATCTACCAAAATTGTTTTCTTTCTTCAGGAACCAGGATCTTGTGCCATGTGAAATTTCCCCTCATAACAAGATAAAAATGATTTCTCCCTTCTCATCTTTCTTATAAAAACTCTGTTAGGTCTGGAGCCCCTTTCTCCTTTAAGGTTCCATTTGACCTCAAATCGATGGTTATTTGAATGTATCTTGTTACCCCATTGGACTATAAGGTCCTCCAGAACAAGGACTTTGTTGTTTTTCCACGTCTGTGTTCCCAACACTCAGTACAGTATCTTCTACACACTTGGTGTTTAATAAATGTTTGAACTGAATTTGCTAGTATAGAGCCTGTGATCTTCTTGGGTATATTACAAAAATAACTGTCAAGCATGTAAAGATACACACAGAATTACTGTACGGATCAAATGACAAAACATATGGGAAAATACCTTAAATTTTTGTTGCTCTACATATGGGAGAGATTTAAAAATGTGGAAACGCTACTTTTCCAGTACATAGGCTTGCCATTTTTATATGAGATCTCATGTGTTCCAAAGCAGAATTGCCTCCCTTCTCTGAAGCTTTTTGAAGCCTTCCATGATTTCCTCCTTCCCCCTCTCCCCTCCTCCCTGCCTCCCCCTGGAAAGTAAGCACTCAGAGGAGGCAGGGTAGAAAGAACATCAGATTTGAAGTCAAAGGACATGAGCTGTCCTACTCACTACCTGTATTACCATTAGCAAGTCACTTTGGCTCTCTGGCATTAATTTCCTCATCTGTGTAATAATGGATAATTTCTAAGGTCCTTTCCAAGACTAATTCTATCCCTTAACAGTTGTCAGTTTCATCTAGTTTATTTATTTTATTTTTAAAGACTAGGACTCCCTGTCTCACCCAGAATGGAAGTACAGGAACTATTACTTGGACCTAATCCCAGTCTGATCAGCTTTGATCTGCTCTATTTCTGACCTGGTCCATTTCATCCCTTTTTAGGCAGCCTGATGTCCCCTCATTTTTTTGGGGGGGGGGGCGACTTGGAGAGGGCCTATCACATTAGTGCTGAATTTAATGCCTAATTAGTGCCTAATTAGCCTATTGCAGCTCAGAACTCCTGAGCTCAAAAGAGGTACCACCTTCAGCCTCTATGGCAGCTGGGATTACAGCATGTGCCCCTATACTCTTCCAGTATTATAGTTTAGCGATGAACTTCCATCTTATTGTTTAGTGTTTGTCTGTTTTACAACATTTTAGCTTGGTTGCAAGCTCTATGGGGTTTGAGACATATCTTGTGCTTCTTTTGTATCCTTTATCTGCCCATAATGCCTTGCACAGAGGAGGTACTCATTAAATACTTGTTGATTAAGAGTTATTCAATCTCAAATCAGTCTATTTGGATAATTTTTAGAAAAGACTTAAGGAGAGCAGGAGATTTGCTGTGCTCAGGGTTTCTAGGAAACCACCTATATGATTTGTTTCATACCCCCTTTTTCAAATGCAGGTCAGGGACTTTAGAATAATGGCAATTATAACAATTGCTGAAAATCTACTTTAAGATTTGTGAAGCAGTTATCCTCTAGCAATGCTGTAAGGGAGGAAATATAAGTAGTAGTATTCTCATTTTATAGATGAGGGAACTGGAGCTCTGAGTGATATCCATTACTTGTCCATGATCATATGGCCAGTTATTGTCTGAAGTAGGATTTCAATCCAGATCTCCTGAATCCAAGTCCACTGCTCTATCTACTACCCCATACTGCCACCTAGGCTTTTATCTACACAATGCTTCATGCATGGTAAACTTCTAAAGTTTTTTTATTTTAAATTTTAACTAATAAATATTTATTTCTTCTCACTCTTACCCACTGCCCATGGAGGGAGGTTTAGGAATAAACCATAATAACAAAAAAACATTCATAGTCAAACAAAATCATCAAACAAAATTCTCCTATTGACTATCTCCAAAAATATATCTCATTCTACGTCATGACTCCATCAAAATTCATTTTGTTTGTTAATTAATTCATCCACTCTCAATCATGTAATCAGCAGAACAGATGTCCCTCCCTTCTTTCCCCTCTGTTAGGAACATTCTTCTCTGATTTTTCCTCTTGGCTTGAAGAATATCAGTTTTGACTATCCTGGTATTCAGGTAAGGGTAAAGGAGGGAGGAGAAATTTATTTTCCAGGTTCCTCCTTCTCTTTTGTCTCAGTTCTCTGCTTACCAGCTAAACTTAGACCTCTGCAGGGTGAATCAGGTCAGTAGCTAGCTCTAGCAACCTCGTTAAGAGCTCCATACTTGCTCTCTTCCCATTCAATTCCTGCAGGCTTGGTTTAAGGCAGGCATGAGAAGGGGATCTTCCCTCACTCCGTATTTTGTCTTGTCTATAGTAGCTTAGAGTGTGAACTCCTTGAGAGCTGTCTTCTTGTTTTTGTTGTTCAGTTGTATCTGACTCTCTAGGATCCCGTTTGGGGTTTTCTTGGCAAAGATACTAGAGTGGTTTGCCATTTCCTTCTCCAGCTCCTTGTACAGATGAGGAAACTGAGGCAAACAGGGTTAAGTGACTTGCCCAGGGTCAGACAACTGGTAAGTGTCTGAGGCCAGATTTGAACTCAGGAATATGAGTCTTCCTGACTTTAGGCCCAGCACTCTGAACACTGCGCTTCCTACCTGTCCTTGATGTCTTTTTACCTTTCTTTTTATTCCCAGCATTTTAGCAAAGCACCTGGCACATAGTAGGCACTTAATAAATGTTTATTGATCTACTGACAGTAGACACTTAATAAACATTTGTTGAGGTGAATGAATCCATGGAAGAAAGAGAGTCTGGCTCAAAACAAGCTTAGACATTGGAGGGTAATGTCTCATTTTCCCTTGGGCAGACAATGAGGAAGAATTTTGCCACTTCACAGAAACTGACCTCATAGAAATTGCTTAGTTTCAACTCCAAGATGAACTTTCCCTGCAGGTGATCTAAGTCCTTTGAAGCCTTTTAGAGGAGTAAGACAACAGGGGGGAGGAATGCCTTTTAAAAATCTTCCTTAAGCAAATAAATGCTCTGATCGCTGATTCCTGAAGAGTAACATCGACCATATGTACCTGGCAGAAATCACTATGAATTGAAAATGATTAAGACTGTGTTTAACAAGCCTTGTTAAACTGCATTTAACAAGGTGCTAAGACTGTGAAAGGATTTAAAAAATATTTCTTCACAAGCTCTGTCATCATTTACTAACAAGCGAATCCTTTACCTTTATAACATTCTAGGCTGAATAATAGTTAAGTGGCTGGAACCTGTAAAAAACACCACTTGTAGAAAGCTTCAAAGGACCCCCCTACACTTCAGTTTTTAGCATGTTTTTCAACCTCCATTCCAGGAAATAATGGCAGAGCAAATTCTGTGTTCATATTCTAATTAAGTATTTGTTTTTTAATTAATATTTATTTTTCTCCTTTATTAGATTGTCTGCTCCTTGGGGGCAGGAATCATGCCACTATTTAAAATATAGTTTTCCAATGCCAAGTGACATACTGCTAAGAAGCCCTCAATAATGAAATGGGAAATAATGAAACCAGCATTTATTAAGCATCTATTATGTGCCAGACACTGTACCACTTTACAAATATCTCATTTGATCCTCACAACAACCTGGGGAAATATAATGCTATTATTACTCCCATTTTACAATTCAGGAAACTGAGGCAAATGGAGGTTAAGTGACTTGCCTAGGTTACACTGCTAGTAAGTATATGAGGCTGGATTTGAATGCAGGTCTTCTTAATTTGAATGCACTCTACTTTTCATCTGCTGTCCTGCCTGATTTCAACTCTGGAGAACAAGCTACTCCTCTCAGGATAAGCTCACCACTTCTAGACTCGCCATCATCCTGCTAACTCAAGTCCAGATTGATCCCACCACCTCCCACCCCCAGTCTTCTTTGCCCTCTGATTGGAGGGCTAGAAGGCAGAGTAGCAAATTCCTCCCAATACTTTCCTTGATCGAGGGTAGAAACTTGATTCTCTCAGTTTATTCCAAATCATATCAGCTGTCCTGTCTTGCTTTCAACTCCATAGAACAAGAAGCCCCTACTCCAAGCACCCCCTGGTGTTCTCTTTTCCCCTCCCTACTTTTCGTGCCTCCTTTTCTGTGTTATCTTGTCCTATAAATTATAAGCTCTTTGAGGGCAAGGACTATCTTTGTTTTTATTAAGTATATCTTAGTGCTTAGCCCAGTGCCTGGCACATAATAGGTGCTTAATAAATGTTTATTGGATTGGATTGGATTAGGTCTTCCTGATCCCAGGTCTGTTGCTCTATCCACTGTGCCATCTAGCTGCCTCAATAGTTCCTTAATTCTACTTGTTCTCTAAGGGCTACCTGGAGTTCTATATTTTCTCTGAAGCCTTTCCCAACCATTTTAGTACAATATGATCTTTTCATTCCCTATATCTGTATACTGTCAAATCACCCTCCCATCCCTTCAGCATAAACTTTTTGAAAAGCTATCTGCATAGAATGCCTCTATTTCCTTGTCACCTACGCAGTCGTCATCTTTTATTTTCTTGAGTTTATATAGCTATCTTTTGCCTTTACTTTAGCCACATTTACCAGTGTTACTTCTCCCCCGCCATAGAGAGAATCATCCCTTGTAACACAGAATAAAAAAGAAAGAAAATGTTCAGCAAAACTAGCACACTGAAGAAATCTGAAGTTGTATTCAATGTTTGACACTCTTAGTGCCCCACTTCTTTGAAGAAAGGAGGGAGATACTTTCTCATATTTTTTCTTTGGGGCCAGGTATGATTGGTACACTTTTGTAGTATTCAGTTTTCATTGTTTCTTGTTGTTGTTCTTTCTATTTACTTTGTCATTGTCATTATTATATAGTTTTTTTCTGGCTCCACTTATTTCAATTGGTGTCATTTCATGTGTCTATCCATGTCTCACTGTATTCAACATTCTTGTTTCTTACAGCACAGTGACATTCCATTACATTCATGTAATATAGCTTGTTTAGTCATTCCCTGATTGATGGTCATCCACTTTATTTCCAGCTGTTTTCTGCTACAAAGAGAGAAGCTCTACATATTTCTATATATACAAGGCTTTTCTTTTTGTCATTGACCTCCTTGGGGTATATATCTAACAGTGGAAGTTCTAGGTGAAAAGGTATGGATATTATAGTCACTTTCTTTGTATAACTCCAAATTGATTTTCATTATGGCCACCAAATTCTCATAATTGGCCTTCTACTGACACTACTCTTTTGAAACCACTCTTAAGAGTTATTAATGACTTAATTGCCACAACCAGTGTTCTCCCCCTCTACCCCTGCCAGCCACTTCTCATCCTCCTTTCCTTCTCTGTAGCTTTTGATGCTGCTGACCCTCCTAGTAGATATTCTTTCTTTTCATAGCTTTGTTCTCTTCCTACCTTTCTAATTATCCTCGTTCTCCTCTCATCATCTTCTTATCCCTGGTTTCCCCCTCAACCCATGGTACTCCCCTAAGGAGCTATCCTTGGTTCTCTTCTTACAATGTTTAGCACTTAAGTGCTATAATCAATGCTTTTTCATTGGCTTATTCATTCTCTTTTTATATTTTCTCCCTTAGTGACCTCATTTACTCTCATGGTTTTAACTATCACTTCTACCCAGATGACACCCAAGCGTATACTCTGACTTATCTTTTCACCTGTCTACCAGGATACTCAGTACCTTAAATTCAAATCAAGTTTTTTTTTTTATTTTTAAACCCAAGCCTTTTTCTGACCACTATTTCTGTCTGTGGCACCACCATTCTTCCAGGCTCCCATATTTGTAACCTTGGAACTTGCTTTAGTCTTCCCCTTTCTCTCACCTCTCATGTCCTATTAGTTGTTAAGCTCTGTCATATCTACCTCTCAACATTCCTTGCATTTGCATCTTCCTCTCTATTCCCAGTGCTATTACTCTAGTATATAAACACGTATCCTCTAACTGAACTATTTAAAGAACCTCATTACAGATATTCCTGCCTCCACTATCTCCCTCTTTCAATCTATTCTTGATATTCTGCCAGAATTTTTTTTTCTTACACAAAGATCTAGTCATGCTATTGTTCTGCTCAGAAATATTTAGTGGCTTTCTATTACTATTAGTAAAGTTCATTCTCACTTGTCTGGCAGTCAAGTCTATCCAAAACTTGATATCACTTTACTTTTTATTGTTTCTCTCATTACTTCTCTGTATGCATTGTGTACTCCAGTCAAACCTGACTCTTCTGGCTGCTGAATAAACCTCCATGTCTTTGCTCAGGCCATTCCCTATGTCTAGTATGCATTCCTTTACCACTCTTGCGAATTGAGTTGTAGCCCATATTTTAAAGTCCTTTCAAATATAACCTCTTCTAGGAAGCATACTTTTATTTTCCTTCCCTTACCCCCCAGTGACAACTTTCCTTTTTCTATGTATAATGGGAAGACCTACCACCAGCACTGGAAGTATTTTTCTCCCCCATGACCTTCCCTGGCCCTAGGTCATCTCAGACCTATGAAAAGATTGCCTTCAGTAGGCTCTCCCTCCTCTATTATGCTCCTCCTCCTTCTGGTTGCTAGATTCCTCACATGACTTTGATGAGATACAAAAACAGAGTCTCAGAGAGGGTTAAGTGACTTCCCCATGATCATACATCAAATAAATAGTAGAGCTTCAACTTAAACTCAGGTCTTTTGACCTAAAGTTAAAAAGGAGTCCTAAGAAGTTGAATCTGAAATTTGTAGTAGTAATTTCCAGGGGGTATATTGAGGCAGACCCTATACCCTATTTTCTGACAGCTTATAATGAGTAGATCATCCTGCCTACCTGCCATTCTAAATTTGCATTCCTCCACTTCCTGTAGTTAAATGACATTGCTCAGTTATTTCAGCAGTATAGTGAGGTGTAGTACGGAAAGAAGTATTAATTTTCTCTCCCTATTCAGACTGTTGAGGCTTAACTAGGAAGGGATAGCTTTTACTTTGCCCTAGGTGGCAATATCTGGAATGAGGGGAGCAGAGAATGCTACTTTTTCACTGGGGTCCAAAGATTGCTTTGCTATACATCTCTGCTAGTTTATGCCCTTGCAGGGGAAGAGGAGATGTTAACCCTAGGAGAAGATGGAGTGGTGAGAGAGGACGGAAAGGCTATAGGGATGGAAGGCACTTCAAGGTTCCATGGACTCTGGTGAAAGGATTGCTTTTTTTCATTGGCTCATTCATTCTCTCTTTATATTTTCTCCCTTAGTGACCTCATTTACTCTCATGGTTTTAACTATCACTTCTACCCAGATGATACCCAAGCGTATACTCGGACTTATTTTTTCACCTGTCTACCAGGATACTCAGTACCTTAAATTCAAATCAAGTTTTTTTTTTTAAACCCAACCAAATGGTACCAAAAAGGTAACTCTTGATGGATAAATGATAGGCAATGAAGGACTAACCCTGGGAGAGGCATGGTTTCCTGGATTAGCTATCAGCTGGGAAGGGATTTTCTATTCACAATTAGACTGAAGAGGAAGGACCCTTCAGTGGTGGCTACGTCATAGCATGTTCCTCCTTCCCACTTACTGAAAAGAGAACACTCCAGCTAGTTGGCATGATGGATAAAATCCTCTACTCTGAGGCAGCAAGATCCAAATTCAAATCCTGCCTCATCTACTTAATAGCTGTGTGAATTTCTTCAAGTTATTTAATTTCTCCTAGTGTTACTTTCCTCATCTTACTGAGACCTCAATAGCCTTAGATTCAGTGGCCTCCAAGGTTTCTCCTAGCTCTAAATCGATGATTCTACGATTGTTCCAGGAGTAGAACATGGTGTTTAAGATGGCATTATCTTATATACTAAATTCCTCAAAGGAGAACATGGGTTGTTTTAGGGAGGCAGTCTGCTGTCCAGGTGCTGCATAGCTTGAAAAAAGAGGGAGAATGACTCGGGCCCCAGGAGCTAAAAATCATCGGTACCCTGATAGAGTTATATTTGAAGAACTAATGTGAATCTCAGAGGAGAAGAGGTTGCTGAGTAATGATAAGGGGAAAGAAAGGGCTCAGAAGTGGAGCAAGGCCTGTGTTTACTTGTCCTCCTGCTCCGATGTGTCAGGAGGCATGAAAGGAGGTGAACTCAGCACCAGCCAAGGGGCCAGGGATACAGTGGCTTCCGGGAGATGAGTCAGGTTTTTGTGAATTTAAGAAAAGGAAGAAAGGTCTAAGAAAGGTGTCATCTCTCCCCTCTGACTGGAGGGCTGTAGAGTAGAATACTAACCTTTTCTCAAAGCCTTCCTTTATAGAGGAACTTTCTTCTAGCCTTCCCGGTTACTTCATTTTCCCATCAGCTCCTCTGCTTGACTTCATCTCCAAGGAGCAACATGAACCCAGAGAGGGTACACATTGGCACCCCACCCCCCAGCTTTTCAACTTCTTTTTGTGTGTTGTCTTTCCCCATTAGATTGTAAGCTCCCTGAGGGACTGGGACTGACCGTATCTTTTTCTTACTTGTATCCCTAGCATTTGGCACAGTACCTGGCACTTAATAAATATTTATTGGATTGATTTGAGGTTTGTTATCAGTAGAATGAACACTCTAAAGGGAACAATGGAAGGGAAAGGCAGAGCAGGAAATGGACTATTGAGGAATAGGGAAGACTTGGACCTGGATGAGGAATTGATGAATGGTAGCAGAGGAAAAAAGTTTTTTCCTGGAGCCTGTGATTCTGAATCTAAGGCATTCAGAGAAGGGAAGAGTTTGCTTGCTACTTGGCACTTCTCACTTGTAAACCTTCTGTGTTTTACATAGAGCCTATCATGTTGCTGATCACAGAACAGTCACTCCCCTAAATCCAAAACAATTGAATTAGGCTTTACGAGGAAAGTCCTTTGCTTAGGATTTAGACTTTTTTTCATCACATTAAGAGCTGAACTGGCAGATTCTGTAGGTCTGTGAAGGCGTGTTCTGGCCAGCCAATTCTACAGCTAAAGGACTAGAACTGAGTTATGATCAGGGCCCAGATCAAGAAGAAATATAGGCAAAAGAAAACAATGGAGAAGAGCCCAAATGTCTCGTAGCTGCTAGAAGACCAGGACTAACTATTGGAATCTTTATAAACTGTAAACCAAAATTAAGCTCCTTGAGAATACTGTTTCATCCTTTATAATTATGTGCCCAGCACCATGTCTGACACATAATAGGTGCTAAACAGAGCAACCAACCTTGTTGGTTGTTTGATTGTGGCCATATCCCCATACTACACTAAATATCCCCTTATAATTCTTCAGGGTAAATTTCTTTTAAAAGTCTAAATGTTTGTTAGGCTGTCATTGGAGGTAGGTGGGAGGCTCAAAAGCTGTATAGTACAGGAGGGCAGGGGAGAGAGGTGAGATACAAGAGGAGCTGGAGTAGATGATCTCATAGGTCTTTTCCTGTCCTGAAATTCTGTGATTCCACGATTCCAAGTCAAATATATGCCCTTTTGACATCATCTCAGTCGTTTCCAAACCATGTAGCCTGTACTTTGACCATCATCCTCATCCCTTATCTCTGGAAACCTGGACTTTGTTCTTAGAATTCTGGGCTTTGTTCCTAGCATTCTGGGCTTTGTTCCTAGCATTCTGGGCTCTGATAGGTGAGCTTCTGCCTTAGCTTGCCCAGAACCGGGTCTCCACAGCTATACCTGGACATTTTCAAACTATGCCAGTAGCCCCTTCCCCTTCTTCTATCTATCCTTTATGGATTATCTTCCCCCATGTAGGCTACTTGAGGTCAGGGACCTCAAACTTTATTGCTTTGTGGATTGCCTAAACTCTAGACTTAAAAAAGTAATAGAGAAAATGTTAATAATGCAGATTAAACTTAAAACGTGTGTCCTTTTTGTTTGCTTGTTTGTTTTGGTTGCTTGTATTTGTATCCCTAGGGCATAGCATAGTACAGGGGTGGGAAACCTGTGGAGGCCACATGTGGCCCTTTGGGTTTTCAAGTGCTGCCCTTTAACTGAATCCAAACTTGAAGTCTGGCTGTACTTGAGGACCTAGACTTTTTCTGTGAAGTTTGGATTCAGTTGAAGGTCCTCACTTGGAGACCTAGAAGGCCACATGTGGTCTCCAGGCCACAGGTTCCCCAGCCCTAGCATAGTACCTGGTACGTAATAAGTCCTAAATCAATGCTTTATCATGAATACATTCATTCATTCATTCAAAATATCCTCAGTGCCTAGAAGTTTCACTCTGGAAACTCCTTAGGGACAGTAATTGTGCCAAGTGGTCTGACATCATGAAAATTTGTCAGGCTTGTGTAAAGGGCTGCCTATCACTGGAAAGCTAGCTGCTCCACTACTAGTGAGCTTTAATTCTCTCCATTGAAACTCTAGACAGCATTTAAAAATAGCTCACCGTTACATAGGGCAGCTAGGTGGGGCAGTGGATAGAGTGCCAGGTTTGGAGTCAGGAAGACTCACCTTCATGAGTTCAAATCCAGCGTCAGATACTTCCTAGCTGTGTGACCCTGGGCAAGTCTTTTGCCTCAGTTCCTTCATCTACAAAGTGAGCTGAAGAAGGAAATGGCAAACAACTACAGTATCTCTGCCAAGAAAACCCTAAATGAGGTCTTAAAGAATCTGACACACCAGAACAAGCGCACATTTACATAGCCCTTTACAATTTACAAAACACTTTTTTTGAAACAACCTTGCAAATCTGTCTTTTATTATCTCTACTTAATAGATAAGACATTAGGCTTGAAGTGGTGAGGCAATATGCTAGTAGTTATATAACTAACATCAGAGCTAGAATTTGAACCCAGGTCATCTAAGTTAAGTAATATTAAATCCAATTCACTTGTATGTCATGGCATCACCTTCCTGATGTCAAGGTCCTCTTTGAGAACAAAGGACAAACAGCAACTATCCAGCATACTGCTTCTCAGAACATACCCCCTGAAACATTTTGCATTTAGCTCATATGGAAAAAGAAAAACTAAAAAGAAATTCCAATGAAAAGTTTGGAGAAAGGGTAGTATATCTGACTCACACATGCATGCACAACCTGACCTTTCGTGTTTCCTGCCAGTTTGTAGAGACTGACAAAGTCTACTGTATTTGCACAGGCTTTGAGTAGTAGCTGTCCTTGAGCAATGGAGTGTTTTTCCTACATCTGATCAGCTCGTATTGTGTTCCTTGGAGATGTCTGTGTAGCTGGGTAGCAGTAGTGTTATTCGTGTATGACAGATAGTATGGAGAAGCCAGGCTGGTAACATTACCAGAGCTATGTCACTTATGAAATTTGGAGCTGGCTTTGAAACTAAAGGCATACATGCAGAAGTGGAGTTAGCTAGCCCAGTTAAGAGGAAGAAAACTCAGCAGGTTTATGTAGGGAAGGCATATATCTATTTTTTTTTTCTCTAGGAAGGTGAAAAAAAAACTACTCTCCTTTATAAGGAATAAGAGATGACAAAATGGTATAGATTTTTCTAGCCCTACTCATTTGATTATCATCTCTGTACCATATCTTCCAAAGAGTTATAATATATAGTTATCAAGAAATGAGGCTTTCATTTTAGTATTTATATTCAAAAATTTAAAAGACTAAATATCACATTAAAGTGATAGCCACCAAGTTTGCCGATCAAAAGAACAACTATGAGTCATCTCGATTTTTCAAGTGAAAACTTGATTTGTCATAATCAGTGAATGTGTTGCCTTGGTGATTGAGGGTCTCTCCGTAGATACTGAAAAAAAAAACCCAAAAAACAAAAAAAAACAAACAACTCTATGGAACTGTCACTTCTTTCTCTCATAGTTCCATATCTCCTTGTCTTCAGACCTTTGCTCCAAGCTTACCTTTTCCATAAGCCACCTGCCTCTAATCAGTTGAGCATCTTCTCTAGCAGTTATTCAATAAATATTACTGAATGCCTATAATTTGAACAGCTCTGTACTCTGAACTATGGCCAGGGGTGTGCTGGAGCCAGTTCATACTGGTACACAGAGCTAATTGTTAAATTTTCAGAATAAGCATTTACACTTCAGAAATAGACAAAAGCTAAAAATTAAGGCTTGATTTATTGCTTTGTTGATTGTCTAGTCTTTAAAAATGATAGAGAAAATGTCAATAATGCAGATTAAACATAAATATGTGGGTACTTCTTTCCCCAGAGAGCTGACAGTTAAACATTTATTAGCATGTCACTGACTTTCGGGTACAGTCAGATCTATAAGACACAGTACCTGCTATAGGATTTTAGACCTGAAAAGTACCTCAGAGATCATCTAGACCAACTTGTTATTCTGTCATTTCAGTTACGTCTGACTCTCTGTGACCGTATTTGGGGTTTTCTTGGCAAAGATACTGGAATGGTTGTCATTTCCTTCTCCAACTCATTTTATAGATGAGGAAATGGAGGCAAACAGGGTTAAGTGACTTGCCCAGGGTCACACAACTAGTAAGTGTCTGAGGCCAGATTTGAACTCAGGAAGTTGTTGTCTTCCAGACTCCAGGTCCAGCACTCTATCCATTGTGTTTCTTAGCTCTCTTTCTCTACTCCAACTACCTCATATAGGTATGAACAATAAGGAGGACAATGAGGCTGAAAAAAGTGAAGCAAGTTATCTAATGTCACATAGCTAGTAAGTGGCAGCATCAGAATTGTGAACCTAGACTCTCTAGGCCCAGATCTAGCCCTCTTTCCAATATGCCTTATTGTCTCCATTTATGAAATCCTTGTTCTAAATGAAGCTTTTCTATGCTGGCAGGACCTGAGAGTTTTTTCCACTGTCACAGTCTTTGACAAAGCAGGGTCACCTTCATGCCAGAATAAGCCATCAGAATAGGACTCTAGTGGAGATATTGACCTTTTATCTTATATAGGAATTAAATTGAGAGGGGGGCTTTGGCAATCATCTAATCCAACCCCCTCACTTTGCAAATGAGGAAAACAAATCCCAGAGAAGAGAAGTGACTTTTCCCAAAGTCATGCTGGTACTAAGTAGCAGAAACTGTGATTTAAATCTTTGGTCCTCTGACTCCAAATCTAATACTATTTCCAGGCCTCCCCACAGTGCACTCCCTTTTTCATGGAACAAGGTAAAGAGTTGAAGCACTTGCCATGTATATGGATTGTTTGTAGGAAACAAAAAAAAATTGCCTGTAAAAGAGAAGATTTTAAAATGTGGGGGAGGAGACACATTCACAATCTTCAAGAATTAGAAGCATATTAGGATAGGGAGAATAGATTTGACCCCAGAAGGCAGAACCAGAAGGAATGGGTGAAAGCTGTAAGGAAACACACTGAGGATAGTGTTATGTTTGAGGAATAGTGAGTAGGCTAATATAGTTGGATCGAAGAGTACACTGAGGGAGTAAAATGTAAGAAGACTGAAAAGGTAAGAAGAGGCCAGGTTGTAAACAGCTTTAAATGCCAAACAGAGAAGTTTATATTTTACTATGGAGGTAGAAGCGAGTCACGAAGCTCACTGAGCAGAAGAGGTAACATAGTCAAGTATACACTTAAAAAAATTTAATAAATGTTTATTGAATTGAATTGAATGACTACCAGATCTATATATCCAGCTAAAGTATCTCTTTTGAGCTATAATTCTGCATCATTGTCTTTTGGACATCTTGAACTGAATGTCCCATAGTCATCTCTAATGCAACATGTCCAAAACTGAACTCATTATTTTCCCCCAAAAGCTCTCCTATTTTACCAACTTCTCTGTTACTGTCTAGGACTTTAGCTTTATCTTGGCAACCTAGGTCTGTACCCTCAGGGTCATATCAAACATACACTTTTAGAAAAACTCACCTTAGCATCTGGTTGGAAGATGAATTGGAATAAGGAGAGACTTGAGGAAGGGAGACCAGTTTGAAGTCTATTACAATAATCTAGGTGAGAGATGATGAAAGTCTAAAGGAGGATGAAGGCCATGTTAGTGGTAAGAAGGAGACTTAAATGAGAGATGTTGTGAGGTAAATATGAAAGATTTGCTCTTGACAGTAGTATGGAAGTTGGAAAGAGGAGAATGTTTTTAGAGAAATACAATGGGATTTGTTTCAACCATGTTGAATTTGAGATGCCTTCTGGAAATCCCCTTTGAGGTGTCCAAAAGGTTGGTGGTATGGGATGGAAACTCAGGAGAGAAATGAGGGCTGGATATCATTTACATAATGGATGGTTTAGGAGGTGAAGAGAAGAAAGCCTAGGACAGAGACTTGGAGGATGCCCATGGTTAGTGGTCAGGACCTGGATGAAGAACTAGCAAAGGAGACTGAAAATGAGAAGTTGGAAATAAAGGAAGATAATCAGGAGGGAATAGTATCATGAAAACCTAGAGAGGAGGTAATATCCAACAGTGTAAATAAATACTATACAGAAGTTATGAAGAATGAGGACTTCAAAAGACCATTAGAGTTGTTAATTAAGAGATCATTGGTGATTTTAGAGAGGACAGTTTTAGTTTAATGATTAGATTAGAAGCCCTATTGCAGAGAGTTAAGAAGATAGTGGGAGGAAATGAAGTAGAGTAGGGGCACTAAGTACAGATGGTTTTTTCAAGGAATGAGATATATACTGATAAATAGTGGGAATGGTATGATTAAATAAGCATTTTTTTAAGGATAGGGGAGACATGGACATTCTCATGGGCAGCAGAGAAGGGGCCATTTGCTAGAAGGAAGCTGATCATGAGACTGGAAGTAATTTGCTGGAGAAGCTAGGAGATCAGATCAAGGATACATAGGGCCAAACAGGAAGGGCCAATTCTTCAAAAACCAGAGTGAAGGACTTAGTGGGAGAAGATATCTGTGATGTGCGATGAGGAGTAGGGAAGAAAGTGCTCTCAGTGATTAGTTTTCATTTTTCTCGGTGAATGATGGGACAAAGTCTTCAAAGTATGTGGGGGAAAGGAGTCCTGTGAAAAGCTTGAGGAGAGGTGAGAATGTTTGTAATAGTTGCTGGGATAGGGAATAGATTAGGCAGAAGTAGAACATTTGCCTTGAATGCAATGAGGGCCCAGTTGAGATTAGATAACACAAACTTGAAGTGGACTCAGTACAGTTTTGCTATTTCCTCCAACTCCTTTGCCAGCAGATAGGCGTAATCCAGGGGTAGGGTTTGGCAAGCCGTGATCCACAATAGAAAAGGGAGCAAGAGATTCAAAGAGGTTAGTGTTAGTTGGTTCACCAAGGGGTCAGTATGGGGAAAGGAAGAGAGCCTAGCCAGCCAGTTCAGGGTTGGAAAAGAATTGTGAGGGGTGGAGGGAATGCAGGTCACAGAGAGGACAAAGAACAAAGTTAGATTAGGTGTCCTAAAGCATGAGAAATGAGGAAATGATAAAATTATGATCAGATAAGGGAATTTTGGAGTTTGTAAACGTTTAAGTAAAACAGTTTTGAGTGATGACAAAATCAAGGGCAGGACCATTTCTATGGATAGTTGAGATGGAGTGGAAGAACAGGTCATTGAGACTGAGTAGATTGAGGAACTGGAAAGTTAGGGAATTTATGACAGCACCAATATGCAAGTTTGAGTCCTCTAGTATGAGCCAAGATATAAGGGGGAAAGAAAGTCTGTAGGCCAGGCACTGAAATTGTTGAAGAAGAAAGGAGAATGTCCTGAAGGTAACAGTGTGAACCTCAAAGGAGAAGTTGTTTAGTGAAGGTTGCAGGGGTCTAGAAGTAGCAATGAGGAGCAAGGAGTATTCTAACTCCCCCATGGTGATCAGTGAGTTGAGGAGTAAGAACATAGATGTTCTTATATTTCTCCTATTTTCTTCATTAGATTTAGCATCTTGAGGTCAGGAACTCTATCTATTTTTTTCTCCTACATCTCCCTTGAGCTCCTGGTGTGGGAGCCCATACCTCCATGCCCCTGCCACCAATGCCTTCTTGTGGGAGGCTCCTTGTTCTATGAAGAGATCAGCCTCATTCTTGAGACTCTCAGTCAGGAAGCTTGTTAATGAGAAATCCTGGGGCACATCTCCTCTGGAGGGGAAGCTGATTCATTCCCCAAGGTCACGAAATAACCATCAGATAAGGAGCATTTGTCACCACCAAACTAGTCTGATTTTGCATCAGTGACCTGCAGACCAAAGATTAGAAGCCTGGTGACTAGACATCTGACTCATCCACTTGTGTACCTAGTATTTTTCCAACTACATTTGATTGTGATACTAGCTTTTGGCTCAGTTCCATCGCTCAAAATCCCTGCCTCAGATTTCGAATTGCACCTTTAGTTTACAACTAAAGGCTATTTACAAAAAGGAAATAGGATATAAATGACATATTGAGAGTGTAGGGGAAATCAGAAAAGTCATTAAAATTAATCTGTTAGACACGCTACTTAGAATGTTTTTCTCCTTTGTTTCAAGTCATATCTTTGATTAGTTTTCAATTCTGGTTATCATTTCAGAAACATTCTAGGTTCTCTATTGCTATAGCAGCAGAGAGCTCCTCCTCCAAACCATTTCTTTTCCTTTTTTTTCTCCAAACCATTTCTTAAAAGAACAGGGTAGGAACCATAGTAGTTGCCTTCCTAGGAAATTCCACATTAAAACAAATGATTCTAGTTTTTGTAGGTGAAGCTAGGTTGAAGTTAGGGCTTGGGTGATTGAATATGTGGGAGGACAAAGACATTTTTTTCCTCTTTTCCACCTGTTACCTAGACTCTTTCCTATATAACCCATGAAGGCCTTGCTGAGAATGTGGGTATTTTGCTTAAACCCAAGCTATATCCTCAATGGGGAGGTATGGGATTGGAAAGGAACTATAGTTTACTGGGTTGGTGGAATTGTTGAGGGAGTTATTTGAAACAGGGCAGAGAATGGAGGATGAGGAATACAGTCCTGACATAGGAAGGTTATGCTGACATGATTACAAATACACTACCTTCCATAGTTGAATGTGTTATCATGAATAGAGAGAGCCCAGGCCAAGGACTTAGGAGACCTTGTCTGCACTCTCATCTTTACACTGGCTAGCAGTATGACCTTGAGCAAGTTATTTCACTTCCTCTGGGCCTTCAGTTCCCTCGTATGTTAAATAAGAATTATAGACTGGGTAATCTAAGATCCCTGCCAACTCCAAGACTGTCTAATCTATGATTTTTATTCTAAAGTAAATTAATGGCATAGCATGAGTGGATGCTGAGCTCTAGTCTTTTGTTCTCTAGTTGTCTTAGCTCTATTGGGAGAGAGAAGGAAGGAGGAGAATTTATGATAAATACATGTGTTGATGCTGTCTTTTTGTACCTTTAAGGCCAAGGAATTATTGGCCACAGAAATCAATACATCAAAATGAATTTTTGGACGAGCCTCATCAAACCAAGCTTTATTTCCAAAAGCACTTGCAAAACACTGCTGGGGGGAGGCAAAGATGACTTTTATTTTCAAATAAATAAAGTTGATGGCTTAGACATTACTTATGTGTCTGGAGCCAATTTGTAACGTTAGTGCTCTTTGCAACCAATTTTCCTGGAAACCACATTTCCCGATGACCATTAAAAATTGCACAGCTGAAACCACATTCTACCCCTTTTGCCCATTTTAATAATAATAATGAGAATGTTGAAATGACATTCTGCATTTTATTGCTTTTGTCGCTAAGGCACTCAAAGCTCTCTATGGGCAGCGCTTCATCAATCTTCATTACAATCCAATGAAGACTTTTGTAGCAGGTAGTATAGTAATTACTATTTGGCTTAGTAAATAAATAGTCATAGCAGAAAGAAATCTACATAATCCTGGACAGGACTGGCTTGTGAGTCAAAGCCCTGAGTCTTGGGTTCTAGTATAACTTCTATCCCTGCCTTATTGTGTGACCTTGGTCAGTCACTAATAGGCTCAGGGCCTCAGCTTTCCATTTACCTAAAGGAAACAATGTCTGCCTCTCCCTGCCTCATAGTAATGCCAGGAGGTTTAATTCACTCAAGTATAGGAAAGTGCTTGAAGTTCTTTGGGAAAAGAGGATCGTAAAAATATTCATCCATAATGATTTTCTACTTTATTTGAGGTCTTAGTAGAGTTAATAAATTCATGGAATATTTTTGGAGAGGCAGTATTACTATACAGGATAGAGTTGGATAGAAAGTGGGTCAAAAAAAAAGTCAGAAAGACTTGAATTCAAGCTCCACTCCTGACAAGTACTGGTTGTATGACTGTAGAAATCATTTAACTTTTTAGGTTTCCAAGGGGTGTATCTCTGCAATTTACAGTCAGAGAGAAGGCACTGACCTAAATTAGTAGAGGGAGTTTCCTTACCTGGGAAGTTTCCTTACACCAGGTCTAGTTCATACAGCATTTTCAGAATTCAAAGGAACTTTAAAAGTCACTTAGTTCAGTTCCATTTGGCAGATGAACGAACTGAGGTGAGAGAAGTTAAATTACTTTGCTTATATTCACACAGATAATTAGTGACAGAATTGGAATTATAACTGATTCTTTGACTCCTGTTCTATTCTCTTTCAAGAAAAAAAGATTCCCCAAGACAATTCCAAAAGATTCATGGTAGAAAATGCTATCCACATCCAGAGAAAGAACTGGTGGAGTCTGAATGCAGATTGAATCATAATGCTTTTACTTTGTTTTCTTTTTTTTAATGTGTTTTGTTCCTTTTGGAAACGGTTTCTTCTTTCACAAAATGACTAATATGGAAATATTTTTACATGATTGCACACATATAAACTATATCAAATTGCTTACTATCTTGGGGGGGAAGAGTAAAGGAGGAAGAGAGAAAATTTGGAACTCAAAATTTTATAAAAAAATTAATGTTAAGAATTGTCTTTACATGTTTTACATGGAAAAATAAAATGCCATTAAAAAAAAAGAAAAAAGATAACTTTCCAAGACATTGGTCTACTTGGCTATTGCACGAAAAAGGTGACCAAAAATGGCCTGAGTCATAGAATAGGTTTGAATAGCTTACTTCAATGGGTGACCATTTTCTGTTCAAAAAACTCTCCTTAAGATTCCTATAAACACTTTCATACATAAACATTCAATCCTTCACTGAAATATAAGAAAGCTTTGTTGTGTTTGATACTATAACAAAGACAAAACCCCCATTTGAGAGATTCTCTCTGCCATATTGTTGTATGTTTATGTCATTAGCTGATATGTATGTGTGTATATGTATATATTTTGAAACACACACATATAGATATAGATATCACTTTTATTTGCTTGGTATTATTTCTGTCATGTTTATGAAAGGGACCAGTCTCATATGAGAGGAATTTTGCTAAGGCCTTGTAAGCCTTGGTTACATGCCAAGAGATCATTTTACATGGAGGCTATGACTAATCAAAAAGTCCCAGAACCTTAGGGGTATTTTATTTTTCCAATTACATGTAAAGAGTAAAGTAAGGAGACATCACATATTTCTTCCCTAATTAAAATTTCAAGGAGCCCAAAGCACATATGGAAAAGGAGGGAGAAGAGCGAGCAATTCCCAAAAGAACAATTAAAGGGCACAGATGAGATGGTTAGAATGTCTTGTCTCCATCCAGAGGTACTTTTGCTTTGCATTGGTTGGTAGGTTTATAGGTCCAGGAGGCATACCCTTGGGAACCTGAATAAAGAGGCATTATAGGGTCAGCTAGGTGACACAGTGGATAGAGCTCTGGCTTTGGAGTCAGAAGGACCTGAGTTCAAATCTGGCCTCAGACACTAGCTGTGTGACCCTGGACAAATCATTTGACCCTGTTTGTCTTAGTTCGTCATCTGTAAAATGAGCTGGAGAAGGAAATGGCAAATGACCCCTATATCTTTGCCAAGAAAACCCCAAATGGGGTCATGAAGAGTGGGACATGACTGAACAATGAAAGTATTTCTTTTTAAAAGGAGTACACTATCATATTTTTGTACAATTGTTGAAGGCAGGAGGGACCGATCATTGGCTCACTCATCTTGGCTGAGATTGACTGATATAGTTCTTGTATGTTACTCAGGCTCTGTAAACTAGGCTCTCTCTACCCCCAAAATACTAAAAAAAAATATGTACCTCAAATATTGATGATGACAAAACTTTCAATTCCATTTGAAAAGAGCTTCAGGAAAACTGAGTTTTGGGAAGAAAGCCAGAAGCCCTAAAGCAAGTCAGACTAATTTCCCACCCCCATTGTCTTGATTTGCTTGGTATTTTGAGGCAAGAGAAGATGGATGAGCCCTCATTTCAAACTATTTTTTTCTTTTTTATCACAAACTTGATAGTCATCAACAAACATGAAAATTTTAGTATACAAAAGCAAGTGAAGAAAAGGAATGTATATAAGCCTGTGAACTTCTCTTACATACAATTTTTTAAAATATGTATTAACCTTAACATGCTAGTGAGGTAGTAGAGATAAATAATGCTAGGCTCCTTTGTAAATGTTACCCTATTGACTGCACCAGCTCACTCACCTAATTCAGAATTCTTATCTCTACTATCTGATATAGGACTCTTACCAGTATTTGAATTCTCTTTGATACAGAGCATTCCAACTTTTAATGAAAGTTCTATTTGACTAAAAGAAATTAATCTGGTGCCATAGATCCTCTTGTCATTCTGGGCTAATAATTTTCTTTGTGGCTGAGTGTAGTACTTGTATAATAAATCCTCTTTTTTGGTTACCAAAAAGAAGTGTTTACTGAGCATCTACTGTGTGTTTAGCACAGCAAATAATTATTAGCCATATAATATGGATGTGATGGGTGCTATCCTAGGTGTTGATGAGGCAATACAAAGATTTGTGAGACATGATTATTATGCTTAAAGAGTTGATAGTTTCGTGGCTCTAGATAAACATAGGAAAATGACATTACAATACAAGGTAGTCATTCATTCATCTAACAGAGATTTATAAAGTGACTGTTATGTAGAAGACACTGTGTCACATATAGTACCAGCAAACTGGTGATAAAGATAATATATATTATAATCACTTAAAGGAGGGAGAGTATATGGAAGAGTTCATGGAAGAGGGTAAAACTAGAGTTGAGCTCTGAAAGATAGCCATGTTCCCCGCTCTAATTAAGTTTACACTCTACGTGAGAGCCAATTAGAACACAATATAAGACAATATATAATAAAT
The DNA here is from genome assembly GCF_900497805.2 of Vombatus ursinus. NCBI lineage: Eukaryota > Metazoa > Chordata > Mammalia > Diprotodontia > Vombatidae > Vombatus > Vombatus ursinus. The sequence goes on along the minus strand of NW_020954594.1, from coordinate 27,611,773 downwards.
TAAACAGTCACTAATATTTGTGTTCATTTCACTAGACTGGCATGTCCCATGTCCTTTTTAGTTCATTATACTTATTGGCCATGGACCCTTTTGAAGTCTATAGTTGGAGGTCACTCTTTATTCCTCCTTGCCTTCTAAATCACACCTAAGATTAAGCCTCAAAAAGACTCTGTAGGGAAAGAAGTAAATAAATTGCTTATTCACTTGCTAGATTGTTCTGTTTATAATTTTGATTCCTTTCTCCCACAGTACATTATTTCAGAGCACAGAGCACACATTTGTGATTAGTTAGTGTCAGTGACTAGGACCAAATCCAAAAATGTTAGGATCCAGCCAAAATGTCATTAATAATAGCATTGATAAAAAAAAGTGTCCTTCATGGTGCAGAATTCTGTTTTGCTCACACAAATAATTTGCTGGGGAAATTTGCAAATTTCTTTCTGCTTTCAATGTGGCCACCTACAGTAAACGCATGATGTGGTAGTTGCTCTAAATAACAAGTTAAACTAGGAAGTCATGATGGAATGGAGCCAGTCATTCATTTAAAAAAAAAAGCAAACCAAAGGCCAGTGACTAATTCCCCTCCCCCACCCTGAACTGTTTCTTGTTGACAGACTAATGTGCAGCTCAAAATAAAAGTCTTTATTGTGTGCAGGAATAACCTTTCAAAGATGGCCCAGGCAATACACTGAGAGCCACTCAGCAAATGGATTTGACGGAGGACAGATTACTTTAACTGCTCAGCTAAAAATATAGAATTGTCCTCTGCAGTTGCCTCAGATGCTGAACAACTTGACAATGTAGGACTTTTGTTACAGGAAAATTAGATGTTTCTTGATAGGTTTGAAATTGTCTGTTTCTTTTCCATTTGGTGAAAAGCTACCACTTAGGAACAGAGCAGAATACTGAAGAAATATCTTGGTTGAATACCATCTAGAAAAGTGATATTTCTGAGAGACAGACTTCAATTTACTTTGGTTGATTCTTTGGGGTTATTTCTTTAGTGGTACTGTGAATCTGAATGTTTAGATAACCCTAAGGAGAAAACTAATGATCTTATAGGTTCCCAAGAAGCTGTCATTTCATCTATATTATCTCGGTAAGTTCATTTAGCACATCGCTAATAAGACCGAGGATGTGGATTCAATCATACAGGTTGGTTAGCTTTGCAATAGAAAATGAGCAATAATTGTTCTGTAATCACTGATCATATCCCTAACCCTGACTCGCTGTCTTGAAAAAGCATGACATTTGTCACCAGGGATCAGTCAATGGCTCAGCCTAACCTTTCTCCATTATTAGAGAATAAGTTAGCATAGTGTAGTGACTTAGAGTCATAGGACCTGGGTCTGAATCACAATTTTGCCATTTACTAACTGAACAATATTTTATAATTAACCTCTTTGGGTGTTAGCTTTCTCATGTGTAAAAAGAAAGGATTGTACTTGATGACCTCTAAGGTCACTTCCAACTCTAAATATCATGCACTTATGTAAGGATATGTATAAAGCAAGCGTAACCTCTTTGTTTAAAGGACAGAAACTTTTTTCTTATTGGTATCCATCATCTGAAAATCAGTGTTCCTTAATTTCCTTTAAATTTTGGTTTAATTGCTGCCTCATTCAAATGTCTTTTCTCTGTGCCTAGCATAGTCCTGGCTTATAATAGAAAGTCAGTAGATGCCTGTTGATTGTTTTCTTAATCTTCCCAGTTGTTGGTGATTCACATCCCCAAATTGCTTTTTTGCATTTATTTTATATATATTTTACTTGTCTATATGTATGATGTTTTCCCCAAGCAAAATGTAGAGTAAGCACTCTTAACTTTAAAATACTTTAAAAGCTGCATTTTAATTTAAAAATTTTCCTTTATCATTCCATGTATTTTATGTTATGCATTTAAAAACACTATTCCGACCAGGGATTCATAGACTTCACCAGATTGCCAGAGGGGTCCATGAAACAAACAAAAAAAGATTAAGAACTCCTACTTCAGAGTACTTTTCTTCTGCCCCCATCCTGAAATACACAACAAACTTATCTTCATAATTCTTCTTTATTTGCAGAGTAACTATGGCTTTTGCGGTTGCATTCCAGTATGGTTGTGCAATATCGATGAGTCAACATTGGAGTTTGTGTAGGAGAGGTCAAAGGAAAATGGCATTAAAGAGATTACATGCTTGCTGTATTGGACTCTGCCTCCATCTATCTCTCTTGCGCTTTGTCAAAACCTCTTCCTCTGAGCCTTCATCCCATGTTTCCTATAGGCAACACTGTTGTCTGTTATGTGCAGGGGATTATGCTGGGCAGATTCAAAAATGAAAGATAACATGTCTTTACCTAAAACCTAATAGTCTAATTGGGAAGAGGAGAGTGACAGTAGCATAACAGAAAATACAAATGAAAATAGTATAAATTGAAAGCTAAGGAAATGGGAAATAAAAGAATAGTAATAATAATTCCTAACATTTGTATAGCACTTTAAAGCTAGTCAAACACTTTACACATTTTGTCTCATTTGGTCCTCACAACATTTCTGTGCATTGTTCTAGTATTATTCCCATTTTACAGATAAGGAAACTGAGGCTAGAGAGATTGACTAGCCCAGGGTCACACAGCTAGTAAGTATTTGAGGCAGGATCGAAGGCAGGCAGAATTTCCTGACTCTCTAGCCATTGTACCAACTAGCAGATAGGCCTAACCATGGACAGCTTCCTAGAGGAGGTGACTTTTGAGCCAGACAGTTATGGCAGAGTGAGATTGTGTGTATATGGGGGATGGGGGGTACCGTGGAGCTACCTTTACAGTGAATATCAAATGCAAGGTATAGGTAGCGAATGCAACATGGTAATTAATAACTGCTCTGGATTCTTGAGTTAACCAGGAAGTAGGAATGCCGAACAAGTCCATTTGGAGTCTGGGAAGGTTTTTTTGTCTTAACTGAGTATGATACTAATAATACTGGAGTCTGTGGAAAATGAAAGAATTAACTGGGAACACAGACAGCTGAATTGCTTAGAACACATTCTCCTTTAAAAGATTTTCAGTAGTTGCCATTAAAAAAAAATAATGGACAGACTTGTCATTTTCAAAAAGAAGAAGGAGGCTGGAGAGGTATAATTGCAATTTATAACAGGAAAGGACTAGGAGATGAATTTATCTTCTACAAGGGAAGCCTTTTAATAACTCAGGCAAGAACACACGACTCCAAAGCAATGTTCTTTTTATCTTTTTCCTCTTTGCCTATCCTGTAGGTCACACTGTTCTTTGCTCTTGTGTTTTGTAAATGCAGAGCCCTGGGAATGATAGAGAAATTATTATTAGAATTCTAAATGTAGCTGAGTCATCCAAAGGTCATCTAATCCAGCTTTCTGCCTTCAAACAGAATTAGTTGTCCTAGGACCACCCTAGAAATTAGACTGCCTTGGGGATTAATACTTTCCATTTCCATTCATTCATTCATATAATTTAGAGCTGGAAGGAATTTTAGGGATTATCTAATTCAGCTTTCTCATTTTTCAGATCAGGAAACTGAAAGCTTGAAGAAATATTTATTGCATGACTATTATATTTAGGACACTGTTCTAGGCTCTATATAAAAATCAGATATCATCCCTCTCTTAAAAAGTTTACAGTCTAGCAGGGGAAATAAGACATACAAACAAATCTATGACATGAGTAATATTTAAGAATTGTCATGTGAAGAGTTCAGGCAATCCCCAGATTTCCAAAAGGTTATGTTCCAAAATTTTGTAAAGTGGTGGTTTGGAATTCAGAACACATTTTTCCATAGAAACAATTTTATAATTGTTATGAAAGGTTAGGTCCCCTCAGCAGCCTAAAAAAGCCTAATTAATCTATGATATAGTTAAATTAAACCATAGTCACTTTTTTTAAAGTTCCCTAAGTAACATTCAAAGATTTATGCAATGCATATAGTTGTTGGGGGTGGGGTGGGTAGGTAAGGAGTGGTTTTTTTTGTTTGTTTGTTTGTTTTGCTTTGTTTTGTTTTGGCAAGAAATTCCCTCCATCAAAAAAATGAAACAAAGATTCAGAATACCCTCTTCCAACAGTTGAACTACAGCATGAATATCACTAGCTTAAGTGATAGGGAGAGGAGGCCTTAGTATAAGGAGCAGAAAAATGTTTTCCTCCTCTTTCCTAGAGGAGTGCCCATATTATCAAAGTTTCAAAATAAGCAAAGTTTCTTTTTCCAGCACTCCCCACCTCCCTGTACTCCTCTCCCCAAGCTCCAAATGCCTCAATTCCATTGAAGCATGCTTTCTTTGGAAAATTATTTCTCATCCATTGTGTAAGTCTCCACTATCCCTAGAAACAATCCATACCCAGAATTACTTCTCTTACTCTTCCTCCCACCATATTCAATCTAAACTCCTATTGCTCTTGTATGGAAAGCTCAGCTCCCTCCTAAAAGAGAAGCAATCTGATTCAATGAATTCATATTCAGATGTGAATGACTGATGGCCATTCAATCATCCTAGAAGTATTTGCATGATTGAAACTTGCCAATTCAAATGAATCTGTTAGTGATAGAATTTCCTGAAGTGAACACATCTGAGTCAGTGTTAGGGAAGATACTTTCAGCCAGGGAATACCACATAGAGAGCATGGTCCTACCTGGGACTTTGTTTTTAATATTTGATTTTCACAGCTTTTTTCTTTTTCTATTTTTCAGGTCAGGAAATCTAAAAGCCCTGATGTTTTTCAGGTTAGTTTTCATGGCAGTGGTGTTGAGAGCTCTAGTAGTAAGGTGGGGAGGGGGTTGTAGGGTAGGGTGGGCATCTAATTTTAAGGGTCATTTTTAGTTGAGTATTTTGTAATTTGGGTTTTTACCAGAGGAGTTCAGAGGAGCGAATAATTATTATAGGCTAGGGTGATCAAGAAAGTCTTCATCGGGGAAGAGAGATTTGATCTGAGCCTTAAAGGACAGATCAGAGGATGGCAGTTAGCAAAGGCCATTCAAGGTGCAGGGAATGAATGGCATGAACAAAATCTTGAGAAAGCACAGTACCTCATAGCTGGAAAAGAGGAATCATTTAAGCCCTGAAGTTGTGGGAACTAACACTGGAAATACAGGTTGGCGGCCAGATTATATAGTTAATGAATGACAGGTCAAGGAATTGGGACATTATCCTATATAGATGCCATGTGATGCAATGGAAATAGCATTGGTTCTGGAGTTGGAGTAATGAGTTCAAATCCTGCCTCTGATGCTTATGACTTGTGCGACCTTGGACAAGTCACTTTAATCTCCTTATTCTATTAAAAATACCTCTAAGGCAGGGGTTTGTAATCTTTTTTTGTGTGTGTCATGAACCCCCTTGGCAATCTGGGGAAGCCTATGGACTCCTTCTCAGACTGATGTTTCATCACTGAAGGAAATAACATATTCATGACTGAAGGAGATAGTAAATTTCAGTTAGTGGGAAAAAATAGTGTAATTTTTTTCCCACTCAAGTTCCTCAACCCCCTGAAATTTATCCAGTATACTTTCCATGATCCCCAGGCTAAGAACCCCTACTCTACTGTGTTTTCTAGTTAAATTTCTATGAGCCCATCACAATGAGTAGCCATTGAAATTTTTTTTTAGTAATATGGTGAAAGTAGCAGTTTAAAAAAAAAACAATTTGCGAGAGGCTGTGTATGTGGAAGAGTGAACAGAGAGTTGGCCTCAGACTCAAGATGACCCAGGTTCAAGTTTTACCTCTGACACAGATTGGCTGTGTGACCCTGGGTAGTCACTTACCTCTCAGTGCTGCCCACACAGCTCTCTGTAAGACTGTAAGTTGTAAAGAAGGTATTAATCTGTACTGATAGAAGAAATTCCTTTTTGGGGGTTCCCTTTTCTAAGGAAATCATAGATCTGGTAAAAGAAAAAAAATCTGATGACTATGCAAAGGATGTTCATGCTATATCCTCCTCTTAAGGAAACATTGGCTTCAGTTTTATTTATTCAACTGATTAGCATTTCTTGTGTTGCCTTCTCTATGCCCAGCATAGTTCTATGGGATGGTTGAAAAAAAAAAGTAGAAGGCATGGTCTCCAAGTGGCTTATTTATATTATTTCAAGGGCAGTCCCTGCATTAGCAACTGAAAAACAAGTACAAATTCTAAATAAGACAACTAGACCTCATTAGAAGTCCATTGCTACTCTGGTGGTTACGTTTTGTTGTTATAGCCCTGGCTGCATCCTAATCATTTCCTCTCTTTTCATATGTGATGTTGCAAGCCTAGGGGATGTTGATGAAACAGAGTGGGATCCAGAGGCCATTGGATCTAGTCAGGATACGAAGCGCCAAAATGGCTGTGCTCCCTCCCAGAGGTCATGAGCAGCCCAGAGATTTTCTGCTGTTCACAGGTATTCCTTGAGCATGTCAGACGGCAAGTCAAGGTACCTTTTTTCGTTAAATTTTCCTGTTTTAAATTATGAACTCAACAAACATAAATATTTCCATAGGTTAAAAAAACAGGGCCAAGATGGCAGAGAGAAGCCAGAAAGTTGCCTGAACTTTCCCCAGTTTCCTTAGAAACAATGTTAAATCAGTCCTCTAAATGGGTTCTGGAGTGACAGAACCTACAAAAAGATGGAGTGAAACAGTTTTCCAGCTTAAGATAACTTAGAAGGACTTCAGGAAAGGTTTGTCTCACTTGGGTAAAAGGGGAACTCTGCCCAGTGCAGCTGGTGTCTGGGCAAGCCAGCAGTAGGCTCTTAGCCACAGCACAGATCAGCAGTGGAGGCCCCTCGGTCCTGGCTCAGCAAGCCAGTTGCACAGCCAGCCAGCTGTGAGGCCTCCAGCCCCAGTGCAGAAGGCAAATTGCCAGCGCTGGAACCTAGGCAACAACAGTCGCTACTAGGCCAGGCCACCCCAGTGCAGTAACCAAGCTTCCAGCATCTGAGACTCCAGCACACAAAGCCAGTGACCAGGTCCCTGGACCCCAGCACAAGAAGCTTGAGATAATTCTCCCTATGCTCCAAAGTAGAGTTCAACTTTAAAAGCCACAAAATAGGCAAAAAATGAGCAAGAAACAAACAAAAAAAAAGCCTTGACCTTAGACAAAAAAAAAAAAATCCAGATAGCAGAGTGGATTAAAAACCAGAATCCTACAATATGTTGTTTACAAGGAACACATTTCAAGCAGAGAGACACACACAGAGTAAAGGTAAAAGGCTGGAGCAGAATATATTATTCTTGAGCTGAAGTGAAAAAAAAAAAAAGCTATGGTAGTAAGCCTGATCTCAGACAAAGTAAAAGCAGAAATAGATCTAATTAAAAGCGATAAAGAAGGAAACTACATCTTGCTAAAAGACACCATAGACCAGTGCTTCTTAAACTGAGGGTTGTGACCCCATATGGGGTTGAAAAAAAATTGGCAACAGTAAAATGTTTCTGAATGCACAATGACCAAAAATTAATTCAAAACCAAACTCGTAGTGAATCCGAGGTGTTTCATACAATGCTTACCAGTATTACATTACACAACTTCACTGCAGCCTTGGTGGTTCTGAGCACAAAGCATGCATACTTTGTACTGTGCAAGCCGTCACAACACACAACATCAATAAATGCTGCCAAAATGTGGAAAGGGGTCTCAAGAGGAAAAAGTTTAAGGAGCCCTGCCTTAAAGTAATATCAATACTAAACATATATATACTAAGTGATATATCATCCAAATTCTTAGAGGACAAGGTAAGTGAGTTACAGGAAGAAATAGATATTAAACTATACTAGTTAGGGACCTCAACCTCCCCCCTCAGAACTAGATAAATCTAACCACAAAATAAACAAGAAAGAAGTTAAGGAGGTGAATAGAATTTTAGAAAAGTTAGATATGATAGACCTCTGGAGAAAATTAAATGGGGAAAGAAAGGAATATACCTTTTTCTCACCTACACAAAAATTTGACCATGTGTTAGGGCATAAAAACCTCATAATCCAATGCAGAAAGGCAGAAATATTAAATGCATACTTTTCAAATCATGCTGCAATAAAAATTACATGTAACAAAGGGACATGGAAAGATAGACTAAAAATTAATTGGAAACTAATCTAATCCTAAAGAATGAGTGGGTGGAAGAACCAATAATAGAAACAATCAATAATTTCATCAAAGAGAATGACAGTAATGAGACAATATACCAAAAATTATGGAATACAACCAAAGCAGTTCTTAGGGGAAATTTTCTATCTCTAAATGCTTACATGAGTAAAAAGAGAAAGAGGAGATCAATGAATTGGGCATGCAAGTAAAAAAACTGGAAAAAGAACAAATTAAAAATCCCCAATTAAATATCATATTAGAAATTCTGAAAACCAAAGGAGAGATCAATAATATTGAAATTAAGAGAACTATTGAACTAATAAATAAAACCAAGAGCTGGTTTTAGGAAAAAAAAATCTAATAAAATAGATAAACCTTTGGTTAATTTGATTAAAAAAGATAAAAGAAGAAAACCAAATTACCAGTATCAAAAATGAAAAGGATGAATTCACCACCAATGAAGAGGAAATTAAAGCAATGATTAGGAGCTATTTTGCCCAAGTGTATGCCAATAAATCTGACAATCTAAGTTAAGATGGCTGAATATTTACAAAAATATAAATTGCTCAGACTAGCAGAAGAGGAAATAACATACTTAACCTCATAGAAAAAGAAATTGAACAAGCCATGAATGAACTCCCTAAGGAAAAAAAACAACGCTTAAGCACCACATTACACCTATCAGATTGTCTAACATAACAGAAAATGAAAATGATAAATGTTGGAGAAGGTGTGGGAAAATTGGAACACTAATGCATTGTTGGTAGAGTTGTAAACTGATCCATCCATTCTGGAGAGCAATTTGGAACTATGTCCAAAGGGCTATAAAACTGTGCATACCCTTTGATCCAGCAATACCAATACTAGGTTTGTATCCCAAAGAGATGATAAAAATGGGAAAAGGACCCACATGTACAAAAATATTTATAGCAGCAATTTTTGTGGTGGCAAAGTTTTGGAAATTGAGGGGATGTCCATCAATTGGGGAATGGTTGAACAAGTTGTGGTATATGAATGTAATGGAATACTATTGGGCTGTAAGAAATGATGAGCAGGCGGATTTCAGAAAAACCTGGAAAGACTTACATGAACTGATGCTGAGCAAAGTGAGCAGAACCAGGAGAACATTATACACAGTAACAGCCACATTGTGTGATGATTGACTTTGATAGACTTAGCTCTTCTCAGCAATGCAAGGATCTAAGACAACTCCAAAAGACTCATGATGGAAAATGCTATTCACATGCAGAGAAAGAACTATGAAGTCTGAATGCAGATTGAAGCATACTATTTTCACTTTATTTTTTCTTTCTCATGGTCTTTTCCCTTTCATTCTGACTCTTCTTTCACAACATGACTATTGTGGAAATATGGTTAATATGATTGTACATGTATAACCTATATCAGATTGCTTGCTTTATTGGGGTGGGGAGGGGAGGGAGAGAGGAAAAAAAATTTGGAACTCAAAATCTTATAAAAGTGAATGTTGAAAACTATCTTTACATGTAATTGGAATAAATAAAATACTATTGAGTGAAAAAATAAAAATAAAAAAACAGGAAAGGAGGTTCTACATAGATGTATATATGTGTGGGCATATATACATAGTATATACAACTTGTTTTTTAAAGTGTATATATGAAACCTAGCATCTTAGGAGTATATACCACCCCTCTACCAAGAGGTGGGAAGCATTCTGTGTTCTGGAATTGTAACTGGTCAGTAAATCAAAGAATTTGTAGTGTAACATTAGAGATCAACTGTATCTGAGCCTTATTGCTCCAGCTAAGTATGAAAAGGATATTCTGCTTGTGACCACACTAACACACCAGACCAGAATGGGGATCAAGAAGGCATGCAGCCAACATAAAAATGCTTTTGGGGATGGAGGGAGACAGCCCCTTAGCATGCCCTGTATTTGCCTTCTAATCTGATACTGACTTGGCCAGACTTTCTGCTCTGCTACTAGTTTCCCACTTCTGCCTCAACCCCCTCAATCATGGTGCTTGAAAAAAAGTCTGGTCTTTGACTAGCCTTGACTTTTAGTTTATACTTGCTTGGATCTTGATTCCAAAGATGCCCTTTGTTCCACGAGGGCATTGCTGCTCTCTCACTGCAGTGCTTGGACTCATTGGCATATGACTTCCCTCTTCTAGGAAGGATGAAAATAGCTAAACCAGCTCTCTTATTTTACAAATGAAGCAACTGATTTCCAGAAAGGTGAAGGGACTTCCCTAAATTCCTAAAATCCCTGCATTATAGCAATAGCTGTGTGACTCTTGTCTTTGAGCCTCAGTTTCCTCATCTGTGCAATGGTGATAATAAGACTTGCTTCTCTTTTCCCTTCCCTTCCCCTTTCCTTTCTTTTTTTCTTTCCCTTTCCCCTTCCCTTTCTCTTCTTCTTCTTTTCTTTTCTCCTCCTCCTCCTCCGTCTCTCTCCCTCTTATTTTCAAAAAGAAGTTGGCAGTAGTGTCAGCTAATCAAAAGCCAAGCCAAGCCCCCATATTGGACCAGAGAATTTAGAGCTAAAGAGTATCTTAAAAGTCACCTAACAACCTGCTCATTTCAAAGATGAGAAAACTTAGTGAAGTGGCTTGCCTTAAAGTCACAAAGGTAGTGATTAGTAGACTCAGGATTTGAATACAAGTCTTCTGTCTCATTACACCAAAGTTGCCCCAGCAGTCCTCAATGTGAAGTGGTGTAATAGCCCAATTCTTCCATAAAAATTAATGTGTCTAGTCAAACCAGATCTTAAATCATATTATAAAGCAGCAATCATCAAAACTACTTAGTACTGGCTAAGAAATAGAGTGGTGGATCAGTGGAAGAGATTAGGCACACAAGACACAGTAGTCAATAACTACAGTAATCTATTGTTTAATAAACCCCAAACCCCAGCTTCTGGGGTAAGAACTCACTATTTGACAAAAACTGCTGGGAAAACTGGAAAATAGTATGGCAGAAACTAGGCAGAGACCAACATCTTACACTGTATACCAAGATAAAGTCAGAATGGATGCATGATTTAGATATAAAAGCTGATACTAAAGGCAAACTGGGAGAAGAAGGAATAGTTTACTCATCAGATTTATGCAGAATGGAAGAATTTGTGACCAACAAGAGATAGAGAACATTATGAAATGCAAAATGGGTAATTTGAAAAGTTTTTGCACAAACAAAGCCAATGCAACCAAGATTAGGAGGGAAGCAGAAAGCTTGGAAACAAGTTTTACAGCCAGTGTTTCTGATAGAGGCCTCACATCTAAAATATATAGAGAACTGAATCAAATTTATAAGAATACAAGTAATTCCCCAATTGATAAATGGTCAAAGGATACAAATAAGAAGTTTTCAGATGAAGAAATTAAAGCTATCTATAATCATATGAAAAAAATGCTCTAAATCAGTATTGATTAGAGAAATGCAAACCAAAACAACTCTTAGGCACCACATTATGCTTATTATGACAAAACAGGAAAATTAGAAATGCTGGAGAAGATGTGGGAAAATTGGAACAATAATGCATTGTTGGTGAAGTTGTGAACTGATCAACCATTTTGGACAGCAATTTGGAGCTATGCCCAAAGGGCTATAAAAATGTTCATACCCTTTGACTCAACAATAGCACTTCTAGGTCTGTATCCCAAAGAGATCATAAAAATGAGAAAAGGGCCCACATGTACAAAAATATTTATAGCAGCTCTTTTTGTGGTGGCAAAGAATTGGAAATTGAGGGGATGCCCATCAATTGGGGAATGGCTGAACAAGTTGTGGTACATGAATGTAATGGAATACTATTGTGCTATAAGAAATAATGAGCAGGTGGACTTCAGAAAAGCCTGGAAGGACTTACATGAGTGAAGTGAAGACAACCAGGAGAACATTGTACACAGTAACAGTCACATTGTTCAATGACTGACTCTGATAGACTTAGCTCTTCTCAGCAATGCAAGGATCTAAGACAATTCCAAAAGACTCATGATGGAAAATGCTATTCACATGCAGAGAAAGAACTATGCAGTCTGAATGCATATTGAAGCATACTATTTGCTCTTTCTTTTTCTTCTGTTTTGTTTTGTTTCTTCTTTCTTGTGATTCCTCCCATTGATTCTAATTCTTCTTTACAACTTAACTAATGTGAAAATATGTTTAATAAGAATGTATACATAGAGCCTATATCAGATTGCATGCTGTGTTGGGGAGGGGGCAGGGAAGGGAGGGAGAGAAAATTTAAAACTCGAAAGCTTATGGAAGTAAATGTTGAAAACTAAAAATAAATAAATAAAATTTTAGAAAAAGGTCATCAAACTGTAAACCATTTTTTGATGATGCCTATACAATAGAGATTAAAATAAAGAGGTAGAAGACAATTATGTACAAAAATACTTTATTGTTATTGTTGCAAAGATCTAGAAATAGAGAGGTTTTGGATCAATTGATGAATGGCTGAAAAATCATAGCATATGAATGTATTGGAATACTATCATGCCATGAGTAATAAAGAAGTAGTTTCTGAGAAAACTTGAAGAACTTGAGTGACCAGATACAGTTTGGTAGGATATAAGGGTTAAGTGAGAGTAAGCTATAGAATTGCCAAAAAAAGCAAATAAATTTTTAAAGTTGTAGAGAACAGAAATCACTTCAGTGGGAATCAGCCATACTTTGAAAGTAACATGTTGATTTTACTGTATGCTTTTAAAAAAAAAGTAAGCTGTATGTAGATGCATGGTTTTGCACATATTCCCCTATTCATATTCTACTCTGTATACAGTAATGCTCTCCTTTTTGTAAAATTCAGAGTTAGAATAAAATTTAAAATAAAAAATGATCATAATACTGACCTAAAAAAAAGGAAATGTGTCATATTAATAAGAGGATAGATCTTTCTCTTTCTCTGGTCTATTTCAGAAAATATTAGAAACTCACTTGACCAATTGTCTTTCTATCTGAAGTTGGAGTTAGGCATAGAGAAGAATGGGTGATAAAGAAGGTCTAGGAGAGAGCAAAATGCTAGTGGAAAAGGGTAGGGAGGTCACAAGATGATAATGGAATACTGTCCTAGCTGTCCCCCATACCAGGAGAATACTGGAATTAAAGAGATGGATTTTTGCAGCACTTGCTAGCTTGAAATCTTTGCAAACATATAATTTCCCAAGTACAATCCAGGCTGATTTCCTTCTAACTCTCAATTCTACTCCAGCTTGTTATTAATCTGTCCTGTTTGAGACATACACATTCATTACCTGATTAGAAAGACTTCCTATCCATTTGTATGGATGCAATGCTCATTTTTTTCATCTGCTTTGTTTTTCTGTGATAGTATTCCTAGATAATATTGGGTTAAATATGCACACACATACCCATACACACACTTAGGTTAGTTCTCTGTCAATGTCCATATATATGTATTTACATACATACATACATACATATATACATACACACACATATATATACATACATATATATGGGAGATGTGTTGTGATTTGGAGATTTACATAGAATTTAGAGCCAAATATGTGTGTGTATCCATATATATAGATATAGATATAATCATACTCTCCTTATTAGAATATAAGCTCCTTAAAGGTAGAGAACTGTCCTGGCTTTTATATATGTATCACCAATGCTTAACACAGTGATTGGAACATAGTAAATGCTTAATAAAACTTTTTGCATTCAGTTAGTCATTTAAACCATTGTGAAATTCACTGAGGGGATTTTGTAGTGTTTCAGGTTTTCATAAATTTAACATGATGCTACCTTCAAATAAAACTATTCAAAGAATGAACAAGAAATCCTTCTTTTTTTTGGACCTCCTGCCCAACATCTTTCATGATGTCTTTATAAACACCTGTAGCAAACATCTTTTGTTAATATCCTACTTGAAGCCAACACTCAGCAGACCATTAAACAAAGTCACCTCTGTAGTCACATCTGTCATGAAATGTTGTGAGATTTTGATGAACACATGAGATTTTGTCTGAGGAGAACCTTCAGGGCTTTATTTTGCTCTACCATGTCAAATGCTTTCTTAAAATCAATAAAAAATAAATGCAGCAAGATCTTGTGTTCTCTCTACTTCCGAGTAAATTATATGAGTGTAAAGATGTGGTTGGCTTTGGAAAAGTCACTTCCAAAAGACTTTCTGTTTCCTTCTCGTACTTTTATTGAACACTTGGTTCTCAATGTTTACCTAGACCATTAGCACAATCTTTTTATTTTATTTTGTTGTGAGGCAATCAGGTTTAAGTGACTTGCCCAGGGTCACACAGTAAGTGTCAAGTGTCTGAGACCAGATTTGAACTCAGGTTCTCCTGACTTCAGGGCCAGCATCCACTGCACCACCTACCTGTCCCAGCAAATTGTTTTATTAGAAAGGGGAAACAAGACATGTGGATCAGTAAATACTAGATTCTTTATTTTTATAAAAAGCATCATCTGTGATTTTTGCTATTCCTTCAAACTGTTCCCTTCTTAGGGCTCTCTTTAGAATCAATCAATGAGTTACATTAAAATTAGGTTGTTACGAAAGCAATTTCTTCTGAATGTTTTTTTGTTAGATCCAGGCACCCTTCCTGATTTTATCTTATGAACCCTTGCCACATCCTCACATAGTGCTTCAATGAGAGGGTTAGATGAAAGAACCTCTCAGCTTCACTTTAATAGTAAACTGATGAACCTATGATAACCCTAAACTCTTTTAGATTAATTATAACAAGCTGGAAAGGATTCAGACATAGACCTCGTGAAGTACTATCCGTCTGTTGGCTGAGCAATAGCCTAGCTAAATTTGTAGTGCCTCATTACCAGGTTGACTGCAGCATGACAAAATTTTAGGGTATAGAAATTCTCAAAGACAGTAAGAGGGCAATATGTAAAGGGAGTACTCAACATGAGGAAATAATAATAATAGTAATAATAATAATACCTAACATTTATGTAGCTCTTTAAGGTTTGCCAAGAGTTTTACAAATATTATTTCATTTAACCTCACAACAACCCAATGAGGCAGGTGCTATTATTACCACCTTTTCCCAGATGAGTAAACTGAGGTAAACAGAGGTTAAGTGACTTGCCCAGGATCACAGCTAGTAAGTGTCTCAGACTGAATTTGAATGCAGGTCTTCCTAACCCCAGGCCCAATGCTCTATCCACTATACCACTTACCTGCCTGAAATCACACATCTTTGAAGTATTGAAGAATAGAATGCTTTAGACAATCAAGCAGGTTTTTTTTTACATCCTGTTATGTGCCAAGTACTTTGCTCATGATGTTCAGGATATGTACAAAGTACATGACAAGGTCCCCCAAGGAGCTTAAAATCTAGTTGAGGAGGGAAAAGTAACACATGAAACAATTAGGTAATATAACAACAGTGAGCACTGGTAATAATTTTTTTTCTATTTGTAGAGACTTTCTGGTTCTAGTCCAGGCTTTCTCTAATTTTCTGATCATGATCTAAGTTTCTGGCCATACCACTCTGCACTGTCTGTCTCTCTCTTCCTTAGGTTTGGAACTACCCCTGACTCTGTTTCAACCAATTATCTCAAATCTTACTCTTACTACACCTGCATCTTATCTGTGAACTGCCAACACCAACATCTAACCAACCTAAACAATGATCCAATAGCCCAATGGACAGATCCCCAGAAGTTCCCTCTCTGCTATTTTTGTTTATTTTGGGTCAATTCAGGGTATTTGGAGAGGTGAGCTTTGGTGAAAGAAGTGAGCAGCATGATAACTGGCACTTGCCAGCTTGTCACAACTCTAGGGAGGAGCATCTGGGAGAAAGAAACCCAAGTTTCTTGCTGAAGCCAGGTCTCCTGGACACTTGTAGAACAGTCAATAGTGCCTTTCTCTCTCTTCAATTTAACAGTGGCATGTTGCAACCTGCCACTGGCATTGGTCCTTTCAGGGCGTGTTTGAATTATACAGATAACCAATAAATGAAAATGTTTAATAACCTCTGGAAACTGCATTTCATATTTCATTAAATCAGAATGTTGCAGCTATAAGGCTGCTATTTCATGCAGACTGCAAATATCTCGCCTCTAAGTATACTTTAAGCATCATCCCTTTCTTTAATCATGCAGCAAAATCTTACCTAAGGGAGTTTGAAATTGATTTTTTTCTCCATCCCTCTGGATGCCATAGAAGCGGGCATCTTTTAAGTATCCTCCCTTAATGAAATGTAAGGTCAGCTCCTTGTTATATGGAATGTTGTAAATATAAAGACAAATAGTTTGGGCTTCAAACTCTAGCTAGCTACAACCTCCCTGTCAACTGGACTGAACCGGCCTCTAACCTGTGGATGGCCAGAGCCAAACAGAGCAGGCTAGAGATAGGAGAGTCAGGAATCAAACAGAAGTTTAATTTCAAAGTGAAGGAAATGGCTTGCAAGCAAGGAGGGAACAAGACACATGTGCTGGGGCCCCGCCCCTAGTGGAGGGATCCGCTTCAGTGTGGCTAAACCTTGAGCCAATGACTACGCAGTGAGTGGTAGCCCTGACAATGTCTAACAGCAACAATGAGATAAGTTTGATCCATAGCAGGGCTTCATGACTGGAACATGGCTACTTGTTTGAGCTTATCTGGTGCTTGTCCAGCTCAGACAGTACCTGGTGCTGGTCAAAGCAATATAATAATTGTGTGACTTTGCCAGAGGATGAGATCATCCAGAGGGTGAGTGCAAAGGATTGTTGTTATGCCAAGCTCAGGGCACAGCTTGCTTGCTGGGCCTTAGCTCTGGAAAACAGAGTGTTTCCTAATATCTTGATGCCCCACAGGCTGTTTTCAAATGGCAACATTTCAAATATCATCAGAGATGGTGGTAAACCTTCAACTGCCATCTAATTTTAATATTGATGAATATTCCAAATAAGTTGTTGGATTTCTGAGCAATAGAAGATAAACTCCTATTACACCATATTGTCTGGAAGTCACCTTCTTCTTTTAGAACTTTGGGTCTTGGTTTGGCCTTTTATTAATGTCAGCTGATATTTTAATATGATTTATGTGAGGGGAGCTTCAATCAAATCGTTTAATTATTTCTGTTTTTCAAAAAAGTGTTTCACAATTCTTATCAACTTCATTGCTCCAACTGAGATAAAAATAATAGAAATTCAATTATATTTATAATGGCACGCCAAGCTTTAAGTATGATTTTTGATAGGCAAAGATGTTTAGCAATTATCATCCTCTGTTTTTATTTTTGCCTAGCAAACAAAGTCATCTTTGATGATCTCCTCTCCCTTTATTTTCCACAATGGCTTTGTGAGGCCTCGACCTCGATTCTTCCTCTTGACATATCTCCGTGCCCAACCCTCCCTACCATATGGTCCCTGACCAGCAGGAAATCATTCTTCTTCCCCCTCCCCCAATTTCAGTAGCGCTTTGTTTTGTCTATTATGGACTTAATATGTTTATTTTGTATTATTATTTGTGTACATTTCTTATTGTCCTCTTCCATCATAATAGACTAGTACTTTGCACGTATCTCACAAAAACTCAAGAGATTCAATACTCAGTTTGAATTTATGATGTATGAATGATCTAGAGCACTTGAGGAACTCCTTTACATAGTTCCAGTGACCTTTCTAGTGTTCCATGTCTTGATGTTTACCATCACCAGCCTTTTTCTTGGCCAGCAGCCGAATATTATTACTCATCCAGTATTAGAGTAGTAGTGATTGTTATAGCTGGTAACTAAATAATGCTTTAAATTTTTCCAAGCACTTTACATATGTTACTTCATTTTGTCTTCACTACAACCGAGGATAGGTAACACCCCCATTTTGCTGATGAGGAAGCTGAGGTTCAGGTAACTTGTCCAAGGCCATAAAGCTAGAACAATGAGGGAACTGAAACAGTCAGCTTCTTGGAGGTATGTTTCATGTTTTTTTACCTTCATATTTGTACCAGGAACTTGAGAAACAGTATAATCTAATGCATAGAGAGCTGGTCCTAATGCCAGAAAGACCTGGGTTTAAGTCCTGTCTCTGAGACGTACTGGCCATGTGTGTCAGAATATGTCAGTTAATCTCTCTAGTAGTTCCTTAAAGGTACTTGTCTGCATTGGTAGAGGGTGTTGTCTCATCCAGTAGTTTCCTTTGCCAATGAAATTACAGATGTTGCTCCTATGCCTTATCTCCACTGGCATCTGGCACAGTACTTTGTAGTTATAGGTTATCCTTAGCTCTTCTCTATCTCTTATTCCCCATGGCCTATTAGTTGACACATGCTAAAGATTTCACCTCCAAAATATCTCTTATCCATCCTTTTCCCATTTTCACAGACACAATCCTAATTCAGACCATCAATACCTCTCACCTAAACTTTTGTCTCTTAAATGGTCTTTCTTCATCCATTCTCTTTTACTGCCTACAATCCATTCTTTTTATTGCTGCATATCTCTGATCATGTCACTCCCCATTCAAAATCTTTAAAAGCTCTCCATTGTCTGGTGAATAAAATACAAACTCCTTAGTAAGGCTTTGTACAGCCTGCTGCCTAGCTTTCTATCTTTATTATTTAGCACTGCCCTTCATATTCATTCTCTCTCTCTCTCTCTCTCTCTCTCTCTCTCTCTCTCTCTCTCTCTCTCTCTCTCTCTCTCTCTCTGTGTGTGTGTTTGTGTGTGCAATGGGGTTAAGTGACTTGCCCAGAGTCACACAGCTGGTGAATGTCTGAGGCCACATTTGAACCAAGGTCTTCCTGACTCCAGGGCCTGTACTCTATCCACTGTGCCACTTAGCTGCTCCATACATACTATATTATTGATCAGTTGGACCATTCACTATCCCCTGATCTTGCTGTGCTCTCTATAGTCTGTCTTCTCATGACATTCTTCATGTGCAGAATGAACTTTCACTCTCTTTAATCCACTCCCAACTCCTCTGCCCCTTCTGTCATTTCTGTATGGTAAGTTTTTTTCCCTTCCTTTGAGACACACTTTAGGAACCACCTCCTCTATAAAGTTTTCTCTGATTTCTCCCCTCTCCTGAAGCTGGAAATAATTTATCATTCTTCAAATCCCTCCCTCTATCTCCTTGATCACTCTACCTCTCTAGGCTCATAATAGTTGCCAAAGAAATACTGGGAAAGTTGAATCGATTTAAAATTGCTTTGGGAATACTCCTAAAGAGAGGGGAAAAGATGAGAGGAACCTTCTGTTAGAACTCTGTTATACCATTCTGTCTTCTGTTAGAATGCATATACCATTCCACTGAAACCATAAGCTTTGCCAGCTAAATGGGCTAATATAAAAAACAGTCAACTGTTTTATTCCATGCCTGATTTGGAGGCATTACAAACAATTTGCTGCTCTGAATATTCCACTGTTGCTGGTGTGTAGTCTCCTGCTCTCTTCCTCATTTAATCAACCTCCAGTCTTTACTAGGACTTAAAAAGAGTGGTAGTGGTGGGAGATGAGGACTGGGGAAAGAACAGGGAGGATATCATTGAGTAATGGTCCTTTGGCATGCTTGGATGTTTATCAGGTGGAGATGGATGGGACTAGAAGTACCATTTTCCTCGCCAGAGAAGTGGGAAGGATTAGAATTAGGATGGAGCAGATGGTTATGCTAAGGAGTTAGTGGAAAACATTCTATAAAGGCCTGGAGGAAAGCTGTAGGGGTCTAACAAGTGACTTCAGTGTCTGGTATAAACACCACCAGCAGGGTAGATGGCAGTTGAATGATCTGGGTTGAGAAAGAGGGCCAGGTGGGAAGAATTTCTGGCAGGCTTAGCAGCTTGCCCTCATCTCTACCCCTGCAAGTATTTAATTCTGGTTCCCCAAGAAATGTGATGATGAGTGGAAGGGTCATCTCTCAACCTACACTGCTTGTGCTCTTGATATGCCCACCCCTCTCCACCTATTCTTTTCCTTCTTCAAAAACCATTCTTCTTGAGTGAATGGTGTTGAATGACAAGGTCAGGTCAATTCCCATCTTCTCTGAGATGCCTTCCCAGCCTATAGTGTTCTACAGTGATCTAACTCTCCTTGCTCTGAATTTCTGTAGCACTTACTGTCTGGACCTCTCATTTGCCACTTAGCATACATTGCTTATTTTATTAATTTTTCGAGGTCAGTCAATACATATTTATTAATACCAACCATGTGCCAGTTACTGTGCTGAGCACTGGGAATTCAAAAAGAGACCTATCCTCAAGGAGCTCATAATCTAACAAACAAAAATATGTACAAACAAGCCATATATGGGATAAATAGAAAGTATATAAGAGAGGGAAGGCAGAAGAATCAAATGAGGTTGTGAAAAGCTTCCTGTAGAAGATGGGACTTTAGCTGGGATTTGAAGGCAGGGGAGCCAGTAGGTGGAGATGAGGAAGGAAAACATCTAAGGCATGGGGAATAGCCAGAAAAAATGCCCAGAGCTGAGAGATGGAATGTTTTGTTCGTGGAACAGGAAGGAAACTGGTGTCATTGGATTAAAGAGTATGTGGGGAGAGGTAATAAAGTGTAAGAAGACTGGAAAGATATGAGAGGGCTAGGTTATGAAGGGCTTTCAATGCCAAACAGAAGATTTTGTATTTAATTCTTCAGACACTACGGAGCCCCTGGAATTTATTAACGGGAGGTGACATGGTTGAACCTCTCCTCCCCACCTCTTCTAGACTAAGCTCCTTGAAGGCATAAATAATATATTTTACTTATTTATTCTTTTACTTATCATTATTTTATTTTATTTATTTATTTTTCATCTCATTCACTTTAGTGCCTGGTATAGTTACTTGAATATAGCCGATACCCACTGTTCATTTATTAGTCATTCCTCTGTTTTGATATAATGGCTTGAAATGTTAAAATTCTGTTTCAGTCTCAAATTTTGTTTCGTTATTCTCTGCTCAGATATTACAGCTGCTGCACTAGTAATTGTGTAGCTAGGCTGCTAGGTAACTGGGGGAGGAGGGGAGGGAGCTGCCACATGCTTTAAATGAATTGTGATGGATAGATTTACTCATGCTCACTCTCTAAGAACACACAATGAAGTATCATGGAGTTTAAATGACAGCTGCCAAGGTTACCGGAAACTAATTTGACCTTTCTTTCCCCTCACATTACGTAAGTAGGCTATCATGCTAAACATACACTCTCTCAACACTGGGAGACAACCAGTTTCTACAGGCTGCATCTTGTAAGCCTTAGTCAAGCCTAAAGACACTGTAGGTAGAATCATAGGATGTTAGAGCTGAAACAGTGTTTAGAAATCATCTAATCCAACTGGCTTATTGAGAGATGAAGAAACTACAGGTTTAAGGTTTCTCCCAGTTTTAAATTTGTAATCATAGTTTCCCATGAGGCTAGACAAATAGATTAACTTACTCAAGGTAGTACAGTGGCAGACAGACTAGAACTTAAGACTCCCAGTTTAGTGTTTTTTCCACAATAGCTAAATGGAAAGAAAGGTACAGAAAGGTGTGCAGGTGTGTTTGAAGGTCATTTAATTTTGAAATCAGGTAGGATGAGGAGTAGTGTAACTTAAGAAAAGAGTGAAATAGAGATCAAAGGGATATATGCGTTTGATACCAATCCATGATGTCTGATGCCTAAATTGATGTTTGGCTTACAGCATCGTTCCAACCCTTAATAGCCCCTTATGTTCAGAGTAGCTTCGTTGGTTTTAACCAGTCTCAAACTTGAGGAAATAAACTATTGCCTCTCTTGGAGCAGAAAGGAAATTTCAAAGTTTCAGGAAGATGTGCTTCCTGAGCTATACAGTTAATTAGGAGTAACTGATCTTGTTCATTCCATCCCACTGGAATGTCAATAAAGTGTCCACTACTTTAATCCCAGAACAGAAAGAAATGTACAACTAGAGGACACTGCCTAGACACTGAAGGTATAGAATGTCCCAGGGCTGTCATACTTTGGGTTTACAGATCGGTGACTTTGTCTAAGATAAGAGATGTCACGATACAATGCAAAGACCCTGGATTTTGATCAAAGGAACTGAGGTAGAATCCCAGCTCTGCTACTTACTGAATTTGGGCAAGTCACTTAACAGCTCTGTGCCTCAGTTTCCTCATCTGTAAAATAAAAGGATTGGACTAAATGGCTTCCAATGTGCCTTTCAACTCTAAATCTTTGATCCCATTTAAGGAACATTCTTGACCATCTTAGCACGTCAAGCTAAATAGGACAAGACTATCTCAATGTCATATTGGCATAATACTTTATACTTCTCAAGGCTCGTTCATAGCCATCATCTGTCATTTGGTCCTCAAAATTACCGAAGTAAGGTAGAGAAAATATTTCCCCATATTTCAGAGAAAGAAACTGAGATTCAGAGAGATTCAGAGATTTAATCAGGCTTATACAGCTAATAAATGACAAACCTGGAACTTGAATCCAAGTCTTTTCTACTGGGAGTATTAGAATTGTTCCCTAGAGCTTTCATAGCCTCAAGAAGAGAGGCTTAATTCTTAACATAGAGTTTCATTTTCATATTTTATGTTTACTTTAGGAAAGATTCCTTGGGAATCCCCTCATGGCCTTGTTAACATTCACACATATGAGCCTTTGCTGATTCATGTAGACTGCATTTCTGACACGCCTTGATTGGCTAAAGGAGGTTCACCAAGTGTTGGGAATTGTCTATTACCTAAATGAGTGGCTATCATTGAGACAAGTAAGGTATCCCACATATTTTCCCCATCTTTCAATGATTATTTTACATTTGAATTGATTTTTCATGTAGAATCACTTTCTTCTCAGGCATTTCATTGTTAAGAACAGAAAAATGCAAGTTCATTCTTTTGTGGGTGCATTCTTTGGTTCCACTTTATTTTTCTTTTGATTCAATGTTTGTTTTCTTTTGGTGCTTTGAGGGAATGGAGGTGAAGCTGTCAGAATAGCTTTGGGGCTCAGGACCACAGCTGAATTACTTCTTTTTTTTTAATAGATTTATGCAGATAGCTTATCCCTTTACATTGATCATATTTTCCCCTGTATACCTCTTTCTGCTCCATCTCTTATAGCAAGATTTTTTTTTTGTTTAAAAAGAGGGAAAAAAAATCAAGCTAAATTATTTCTATGGTAATAGGTAAAATCCCCAGAACTCATGGCTTCTGGGCAGAGTTTCTCTTAGCTTCAGTGGTCCGTCTTCTCTGCAGCCAGGGTGAAAAAATGTACTGCACACAGCATCTCTAGGCTACTGCCCCATCACATATCTGGCTACTTTCTAAAGGACTCTCAACTTTCACAGGAAACTCAGCACCAAAGCAGAAAAACGTGAGAAATATGACTTTTCAGACCAGTTGGACTTTCTCCTCTGTGACCCATTCTAAGAGTAACAACTTTAAGAAGGAAAAAGAAAGTAAAGTAAAAATCCAAATTGACATTTCAAGTTAATGCAAAGAGGTTGTCATAGAACTTAACAGACAGACCCAGACTTGATATAGCCTGAAAGCTATGATAGAAGGGGGAGGGGCAGGAAGTGATGAGATTTTCTACTGTTTATTGTTGTTGCTACTCAGAAGATTATTAGGATATTGAGCTTAGAAATCATCTAGTTCAACCTTAATCTTTAGCCGATGTGGAAATGGAGGCTCAGAGGGGTCAAATGACTTGTCCAGGGTCACACAGCTAGTGAGTGAGTAACAGAGTCCTGATTTAAACCTGGGTCTTCTGACCCCAGACTTGTGCTTTTCCCATAGTTCAGATTAATCCTTATATGTTGCCTTTTAATCACTCTGTGTATATGTATGTGTATGCATATGTGTATATGAATAAGTATATGTATGTGTATGTGTGTGCATATGTTGCTTGGGGGTATCCCTGTGTGCTTGGTGCTGTCTTCCCTTTTGGATACAAAGCTTCTGAAGGGCAAGGACTTTGTCTTATACTGTCTTAATACATGTTGAATCCATCAAAATTCTGGGCATCTAGTGCTACATAGAAATAATTCTGCTTTATTTTTTTTTCCTCCTCCCCTTTTAAAACTAAAATTCTTTGTTATAAGGGATGAATCTCTGAGACGGGGCAGAGGAAGGGATACAGGGGAAAATATGGTCAATTCAAAGGCAAAAGATCTTAATAAAAATCTTTTTTTTTTAAAAAAGAAGCAATTAAGCACCAACAAAAATCCATAGATCTCATCCTACCTTGTAATACAACCATCTTATATATGCTCATATACACAAAGCCTTAGTAGACTGAGTAGACTAAAGTCCTGGAGGGCAGGGAGTATATCTTATTATCACACACAGCACACAGTGGACTCAATAAATGGTGGCTATTGTATTATTTTGCAGCCCCTACAATACCCAATATGGTGCCATGCACATAGTAGGTGTGTTTTTGTTCATGGTGAAGGTGCTTTGAATAGCTTTGTAGCACTTTGTAGCTGTCCAAAAACAAAAGCTGTTATTTCTTGATTGATTTAAAGTTTGCTAGGAGCTCTTTTTGTGAGATTGGTGGTACAGGCAATATTGTCTCCAATTTAAAGATGAGGGAATTGAGGCCTAGAGAAGCTGAGATTTGCCTTTGGGCACATAGCTAGTAAATGGCAGAACCAGGAATTAAACGTCTATCTTTTGACTCCAAATGCAGTGCTCTTTCTGCTAAGCTAAGTAGGACAGAAAACAGACTGGACCTATGATTTTATTGGTATAGGGAACTCTCAGATGAGGAAACTCCCTGGACCAATGTAAGTCAATACCTTCCTTCCCTGCAATTTATAGTCTTAGAAAACTTCCTAGAGCACTGAGAAGTTGAATGATTTGGTCAGGATCACACAGTCAATATTTGTCAAAGGTGAGACTTGAATCCAGGTCTTTCTGGCTTCAAGGTCAACTCTCTATCCACTCTTGCATCCTGTCTCTCTTGCTTACATCAAGCAAGCAAGCAAAAGTTGCAGAATGAGCCTCCCTCATCTGTTTCCTTGATATTCTCTTCCATGATCCAAAGTAAAGTCTGTATACCCCACTGTCTCAGACTCTCTCTAATGCCTGAAGCCTATGAGTCATTGGCCACCACCTTTGTAGATGACTGTTCTCAGTCCTGTGTTAGACTATGAGAAATGAAATGGTCAGACCTTGCCCTCATGGAGCAAACATAGGTGGGAAGAGAAGGTCAGAGCACATCCAAAATCAATGAACAATGTTAGCCAGTGAGGCAGTTGTGAAAAAACTGGGTTTGTCATCAGAGGAACGGGGCTTTACCATTGACAGCCTGTGGGACTCTTGACAATTCACTTGATGTCTATCGGACTCAGTTTCCTCAACTGTAAAATGAGGGAGGAAATGAACCCAAAGGTCCTTTCCGTCTCTAATAATGTATGCCAATTTGTGTGGTCCCAGATTCTAAAGTGGGAATTGAGAGAAGAGAGAAATCAGTGAGGACTGAAGTAGTTGGAAAAAGACTTAATGGTAATGATGGGACTTGAATTGGAACCTGAAGGATAGGCAGGAGATCCCTAATGCTAATGGAAGTGGCAACTACCCTACATACTATTTCTTTCTAACAAAAACAAAAATTCTTTCTACCTCGAATTTCTAGAATCTTATAAACATATACTTTTTATTCTGTCTTCTGTTGAAGTGACTACTAATCCTGAGGGACATTTGGGTACTTATTTACCATCGACCTCCTATGACTGTGAGGAGGCAGCATATAAATTAGAAAAAGTACTGGATTTGAAGCCAGAGGACCTGGGTTTGAATCCTTGTTCTTTTAGTAGTGTCCTGTGTGACCTTAGGTAAGTTATTTGGCCTCTCTATGGAGAAGTATGCAGGTAAATGTTTAACAACTGATTTTCAGAATTTTGACTTTAAATCTAAATAATCAACAAAACTATAAGTAAAGCCCTGATTTATAGCATTTAGTCTCAATTCCTCATCCATAAAATGAGAAGCCCTCAAAATTCCTTCTAGGACTGTGATTCTACCTTTTAAAAATGTTGTTTTCCTTAGCACTTTATTTACCTCTCTAATGCATTTAGCATGTATTAATTTTGTTTCATAGTTGTCTGAGCATGTGATTATCTCCCTATTGGCCCATAAGTTGTAGGAAGGCAAGGACTGTGTCATATCCTTTCTTCCCTACTTCTCTTCTTCCTCCTCTTCCTCCACCTCCTCCTCCCCCCATCACAACCAGTACAATCCACCACACACAATAAGTACTTAATTTATATTTGTTGAATGAATTGTTGGTTGTTTGAACTTTGTCCATAAGGGAGAAGGAAGTATACCTTCCTGAATTTTAGTGGCTAATTTTGGATTTCCAGCTCACCCCTAATTATATCTGACAGAATGACTCAGAAGTCCCCCAAAGACTTGTGCCCCTTCTAGATATTTCCATTCCTGAAATATTGCCTCCAGAAAATTTCTAAACTGTGACCTGGCATTCTGGGCATTTGTCTAGTCTAGTGACATATTCTAACCTTGCCCTACTTACACCAAATTTTCCTAAAAGAGAGAGAGAAGGGAGATGGATTCTTTTCTTCTTCCTTTCTTTCCCCCAGTTAAACAACACTTGAACATTGTCACTTAAGGAACCATTTCCAGGCTACTGGAATGTAATGATTTTTGCCTGTAGTAGCGTTGGCTTCTAGCCAGTTAATGCCACCCTTGAGAGTTCCTACCAAATGCAGCCTTTGTCTGCAACATTTTGAAGTGAGGGCAAAAGTGCTCACTGATAGTGCATTGCTGATTCCCTCACCATTGAAGCATTTAGTGTCCTTTTCCATGGATAACTGGTATTTGCCCACCAACTTGGGCTTTCTGAGTGTTATTGTCTACTTTCTCAAGGGTATCTTCTCCTCTGTAAGGTCTTCTCTCCTCTCACCAGGTGCGTCCAGGAGGGAGGTTCTTTGGTGCCTTACAGATAGTTCTGACTGATAGGAATTAGTAAGTAGCTTCCTATTTTCCCTTTGAGTATTTTTGAGGCCCTATTGACAGATCCTATTCAAGAGAAAATGAGTGGCTAGGGGCCACTCATACATAATTCCCCTCTATTTAGCTACATCTTGCTCCATGGGGTCTGCATGATTTCTGTTCATTTAATTAAAGGTTATATTGGCAAATTGTTATCCTTGGGAGTGTGGGTGTGTGTGTGCCTTCAGAATACATTAAAAGGTAATTCCCTTTGCCCTTTATTGTCTCTGCGGGCCATGCGAGATTGAATAGCAAATAATGCACTTTAGTAACAGGATGAGATACTTAAACATGTGCTTCATTTGGCCTTAATAAGACAGTTAGCGTGTATATGTAAACTACCCTCTAGTTATTAGGAGGGGGTTGAGGCAGCAGAGAATGAATCACTAATAGGCAGCTACTCTACCCCAAAGTAATGGAAAGTTCAACAAGATATCAAACCAGCTAGGGAATCCCTGACTTCAGTAGCTGGTTCTTCCCCTGGAGCATTGAGACAACCCATTAAGTTAATGGGAGTTTCATGTGAGCACCAACAGGAGACAAGACCCACTTAAATGCTGACTAGAGGAAAATCTAGTTGAACAACCTTCCCCTACTGAAATGGTTAGCTACAGCTTTCAAGATTCCTTTGCATCAAAAAAATGAGCATCTGGAAACTTTTATGCCAAAGTTACCTACTGCTCAGAGGTACTATAAAAAGGCATAAAGAATACCCTCCATCCACTATACTGTAAAGTATTGGTAAGTGATGGGGGAAGGATATGAAGGAAAACCATAACAACAACAAAAAATAAGCAGTTTCCTTGTCCATATAAAGTGCAAATTTGGATGGGTGTGACAGAAGGCTGTAAGATCCACCTTAGTCTAGTTCAGTTAGGAGTTTCAGGCCAGGGGGCAGGGATGCTAGTCTGTCTTTTCCTTGGGGTATAACAGAATTGCAACTAGGAGGGCAGTGACTGATTTGCTCCAGGGTGCTGACAGAAGGCGATGTGGGGAGAACATGCTGCCTCCCAATGATTTTGTTCTAAGCCTTGCAACTGCCCAGTCTTGTATGAATCCTCTGCTCACTTAACCTTTACTTCTGCTCACAGCAGTGCTTTGAACCCAGGTTACCAAAATTCTTCTTATTTAGAACAAACAAAGCTCTTCTTTCCATTGAGCTTAGTAGAAAATCAAGTGTCTCCTTAATACCTTTGTGGAGGGCAAGATCTCCCTTTGACTTAGCTCCACCAACCAGACAAGCATTTATCAAGTACCTACTGCCTTCCAGTCTCTGTGCTAGGCATCCAGGCTAAAAAGAAATAGTCCTTACCCTCAAGGAGGTTTTATTTCATTAGGTGGATATAACATATATAGGAGATTGTTGTCAAGGGAAGAGAATTGTAGTCTAAGCAGTCACAGGAATTGTGTGTGGAGTCCTAGGGAAATTTATTGTCATGCTTTTTGTAGTAATAGTGGTAATATTGACTTGATTATTGTTCCCAAAGTAAAAAGTAAGAAGTGAAAAGGGGAGAGGGTGCTTTCTTTATGGGCTATGGTGTCCTGGTGGATGGCTGAATGGGATATAAAGCATAGCCTGGAGTTGGCTAGATATAATAGGCTGAGTTTTCACTCACCCATCAATCATGACAGCTCAGATCCAGAGCAGAATCTCAAAGTTCAGGGGATTAAATCGAGGAAAATGCAGTAGGATGGTCTCTAGTACTCTGGGTCTAGAGGGTCCTTGTTTCTGATGGGGAGAAAGGGCTTCTGTGGCAAGACAGATGGCAAGATACCTGCACAAAGCAGACTCTGGTGACTGACTGGGAAGCATGTGAAGCATGATTGGCTCTTCCCTGAGACGTGTCACCTCCTATCTCTATGTGACTGCATGGCAGAGTAGGTGTGTTGTCTTCTCTTTCAGTGAATCTACCAGAGACGGAATTCTTGGTTATACCTCAGAGGAACAGGACCTGCCTTGGCACTCATTTGTACCCCAATAGCATCTAGCACCCACACTAGGCACTGAATGGGTGCTCACTAGATCTGTGCTGGTATATTGTGTAGCTTAGGAGATCTAGTGTTTTTGTATTAGATAATTAGTGACTACGACTGCAATAAGTTATTGTGACCAACCAAAGAGTTTTAAGGTAAGCCTGCCATGCTATCAAATGAGAGAATTTTTGTAAAGCACTTAGCCCAGTGCCTAGCACATAGTAGGTACTTTAAAATGCTTTTTTATCCTCTCTTCCCCATTATCATTCTGTCTGGCTCTTTGCTCACCCCTGCCAACTCTTATTCATCACCAGCAAGACGTGAGTAGAGGATGCTTCACCTCTGTTCTTGAATCAGTGGTTATAGTCCTTGTTTACTGCTGGTGTCCATTAATTAACAAGCATTTGTTAAATACTTAATGCATGCCAGCTACAAGGCTAAACTTGGGGTTCAAAGAAAGGTGTTTGGACTTGCTTGTCTGACCCTGTATCCCCACTCCCCTAAAGTCCTGTGTGGGGAACCAGCTGTGTCTGATCCTACAGCTGCTGATTACAGTCACTTTATTTATAGTGCTTCCTGTTCCCTTCTGGTTTTCCCAATTCTTCAGAGATGGGTCCTAGCCTCCAATATCCCCAATCTAATTCATCTCTGTTGTTTCCTAACTGTGTGGCACTCACACAGCTGTCCCTAAAGCTGGCCACTTGTTTCATGCCTAGAGGTCTGTCATTATCATCAGGCTATCTTAGTATTCTTCTAGCCATCCCTACCTTGCAGCCACTTGTGATTAGACCTTTGAATGTTCCTTCTTCTAACAGGCAATGCATTTCTTCCTCTTAAAAAAAAATCTTCTTATCTATATTTTTCCCTCTTCCTCCTCTACCTCCTTGTCCAAACCTTTGAAAGGATGACAATTGCTATAAAACCCAATTCTCTGAATCCAGGATTACAGACATATATTTTCCCCTTCTGTCTCTGTACCCTGTGGAGAAAAGTCTTTCTCCAGGCTCTTTCCTGATTCTCTGCCCAAACCAGGCTTATAATTCTCTGTTGGAGAAGAGAATCATGCAGCTGTTAGCCACTGGCTTGTGCATTCACTGCCTAGCACAGGTTCCTAAATGACTTTCCGATACATTAGGAAACCCTGGAAGCTTGCATTGAATTAATATGAATGTAAGGGGAGGGGAGAGGATCCATTGCATAACTAAATGTGGCTGAGTACTAAAATAGTTACCTTCATATACATATTTGCAGGTTCTTCTTTTAGGTCAAGAGACCTTGACTTTTTTTGTGTGTCATGGTCCCCTTTGGCACATTGGTGAAGACAGGGACCTCTTCATAGACTACTTTTAAAGGGATAAAGGAAGATAAAGGATTACAAAGGAAACCAACTATATTGAAATGAAGTTATCAAATATTTTTCAAAAAACAAGATCAGGGTCCTCAGGTTAAGAACCTTTGCTCTAGGAGAATATAAGCTCCTTGAGGCAGGGCCTGTATCATTTTTATACTTGTATCTTGAGTTCCTAGCATACTCTCTAGAATTAGTGGGGACTTAATAAATTCTTGTTGATCAGTTTTTCCATCCATTAACACTAGCTTGATTCATGAATGACTCTTAAGAGAAATAGTTTGTCTGTCTGTATTTGTTTCATGGCAGTGTGGCCTAATTAGTGGTCTCCAAACTTTTTCATTATATACCCCTATTAGAAAAAAAAAAGGCATACACTTTCTGCGTGTGTATATTTACTTATTTATAAATTATATGTGTACTCCTGCACTAATTATGTACATTTTTTTAAAAAGTAAGATTAAGAAGAAATAATAACTGTTTCTAGTGTCAATGGAATGTATATTGCCAGACCTGTGCTTTAGGAAAATCATTTTGGCTGCAGTACATTTATCTGTGCTTGCTCATCCTGCGTAGTGACTCACTTTCTTCCACTCAAAACAAAATGGGTAGAGGCAGGG
Organism: Vombatus ursinus; assembly: GCF_900497805.2. Lineage (NCBI taxonomy): Eukaryota > Metazoa > Chordata > Mammalia > Diprotodontia > Vombatidae > Vombatus > Vombatus ursinus. The sequence continues at coordinate 27,580,873 of NW_020954594.1, read as the reverse complement.
GAGGTGAGAAGGCTGTGTATGGGGGTGTAGCTCTTACTCACTGGTCACTAGTTGCAACCAGGAACTGATCTAAGAGGCATGGCGGGATAGGCTTTGGAGGGTGAGTGAGTGTGTGTGTGTGTGTGTGTGTGTGTGTGTGTGTGTGTGTGTGTGTAATTTTCCCAATGTCCCCCATGAAACTACTGCTGTGGGTGCCCAGCTTATACTCAGGTTATAATTGCCCCCAAAGACAGGGACAGGCTTAGAAGGGTGTGGGGTAGTGGGGGGAGGTGGGAACTTGCATAGTAGAGGGAGAGAGAGTAGAATGAGGGAGTATTGGAGTATAAGGATAAATGGGAAAGAAAAGCCATGAGGAGGGTGGAAGGAGATCCATCTTCCCACCCTCTTATTGTCTGATCACAAACACCTTGAGTCAGGTGAGAGCTCCTCAAGGGGCACCTGGCTCCCCACTTTAATGATTCCAGTTCTAGTGGAAAGAACTCAACTGGGAAACTAGGAGCTTTAGAGTCTACTCCTAATATGTCACTGACTAGCTACAAATCCTTAAGCGTAATTTAACCTTTCAGTGAGGTGTTAAGAGTAGGAAGAAACCTTAGAAATCATATATTTCAATTGCTTCAGCTTATAGGTGAGCAGATGAAATCCAGATTGCTGGTAAAGTGACTTGCCTTAGGTCACATAGCTAGTATGTGAGAGATCAAACTTGAACCTACATCTTCTGATCCCAAATCTAATACTCTTTCTTTTACTATACTGAGTCCATTTGCCTCCATTTTCTCCTCTGTGGAAGATCTATTCATTTAACAAGTGCCTACTATGAACAAGGCACTGTGCTAATCAGTGAGGAAACCAGGACAAAAATACAACTGATGCTATCATTAAGGAACTTATATTGTACTGGAGAGAAACAGTATGATTGACAGGTAAGTCAACACAAGGTATAGCCAAAGGTTTTATTTCTCTGTGTGTGTGTGTGTGTGTATGTGTGCATATATACATACACATGTATATGCACACACATACACACATATATACATACATACACACACAAACACACATACACACATATTATATATATGTGTATATATATATATATGTATGTATACACACTCACCTAAGAGTCTAAGAGTTCTAAGAGTCTGAGGTGAGTTCATTCTAGGCATGAGGAACTGTCTGTGCAAAGGCAAAGAGGTGGGAGATACAATATATAGGAAGATAATGATGCCTACCCTGTCCTCTCAAGATTGTCAAGTTAAAATGGGATTAAAGGTGTGAAATTGCTTTAATGAGGACTAAAAGTACTCTACAAATATGAGGTGGTGTATTTTAAAAGAAGCTTTGTTAATAAATTACTTTAGACTCTTTATTTTCCCCTCTGGGAAAAATGTCAATATCTCCTAATTTTACTTCCTAGAAATAAAAGAGCTCTTCATACTGTCTGTTGTAGCCAGGGGCACAAAGATCTCAGAGATTGCTTCCATGGTCATGAAGCAGAACCCAGTTCACTATTTTGAATAAGGTTGAGTTGGTTTCTTCAGGCAGGCATGAATTCAGCTGACATATTCCCAATCAGACTAATCAAATTTTGCAAGGCTTTATTCTTCAAAGAACTGATTAAATTATTTTTAGTGAAAATTCATATATGTTTTTTCCAATTACATGTAAAAACAATTTTTAACATTTATTTTAAAAAATGTAAGTTCCAAATTCTCTCCCACCCTTTCCTCCCCCCTCATTGAGAAGGTAAATAATTTGGTGTAGGTTATACATGTGCACTCATGCAAAATGTATTTCCATATTAGCCATGTTACAAAAGAAAATACAGATAAAAAAACAACAAGAAAAAAATAAGTAAAAAAAAAGTATGCTTTGATTTGCATTCAGATTCTGTCAAGGAAATGATTAAATTCTAACAACATTCTTCTTTTAATCACGTATCTTTTGCTTTTGGAAATAAATTCCACTCAAGTAAATTTCCTAATAGGTAATATGTTAGTCCTATAGTGTTTATAGTTTAGTGGAATGAATTGTGGACTAGCAGCCAGGTGGCCTGAATTCTAGATCTGACTTTAGTATGAATTATCTCTGTGACCTTGGAAAAGTCACTTCAACTTTATGGGCCTTAATTTCTTTTTTTAATTTATAAAATAACAATGATATTTTGCATTCATATAACACTTTATTGTTTACAAGGAACTTTGCCTATATTCTCATATAACAATCTTGTGAGGTAGATTCCATTTTTTCCCCCTGTTTTACAACTGAGGAAACTGAGTCTGAGAGATTTATGTAGGGTCACTCAGTGAGATGGAATTTGAACTCAGGTCTTTCTGACATGACACCAAATACACTATGCCATTTGTTGTTTTTCAGTCATGTTCTACACTTTATGACCCCATTTGGGATTTTCTTGGCAGAGATATTAGAATGGTTTGCTATTTCCCTCACTAATTTATTTTACAGATGAGGAACTGATGAAAACAAGGTAAAGTGACTTGCCCAGGGTCACATGGCTAGTGTCTGAGGCCAGATTTGAACTTGACAAAATGAATCTTCCTGACTTCAGGCCTGCCACTCCATCCACTGCACCATCTACCTGCATTTTGCTATTTAGCTGACTGTAAAAATAAAGGGAGTGAAGTATATAATATTTAAGGTCCTTTTTATTTCCAATATCTTATGAGTTTAAGTCTTTATTGAACACCTACTCTATAGGTAGCATTGTTATGGGAGCATGAGAGATCCAGAAAAAAGTATAATGTTCTTCCTGTCATACCTTAGTTTATAGTCTAGTTGAGGGAAACAAAATTAACATACATGTCACAAAGAGGAAAATTGTAGTAGAAGCAGAGATTTAAAAAAGGGCATTGAGGAGAAAATGGTGATGTCTTCCCATGTAACTATCTACCCCATTAGAATGTGAGCTCTTTGAGGACAGGGACTGTTCTTGTCTTTCTTTACATGCCCCTTACTTATCACAGAACCTTTAGCACATAGTAAGTGCTTAATAAATAATACTTACTCATCTCCCAGGACCTCAGTTTTTTTTCCTTGGGACCAGGCATCTCTAGGCCACAGGTTCCCCACCCCTTTCTTAGGCTAAATGACATGCAAGGTTTTTTTCTGGCTCAAAATTCCTCTTTCTTTAAATTACCACATGAAACTTTCCTTTGTATCTGATATATATTCCACAGAACTAAATCTCTTGAGGGTAGAAGGTCTGTCTCTCTTTGTATCCTGAGGCCCTTGCACATGGAAGGGGCTCAATAAATATTGAACCAAACTGATTCCTGTAATCCTATGAACTTGGAAACAACGAAGTACTAAACTGTGTGGTTCTGACTATCATTGCTAGCACTTGTAGAAGGAAACACCAATGCTGATCAAGTGGCCAGAGAGAACCACATGGAAGCATTATACTTTGAAATGAAAGTAGGACTTAGTTAGTTAGGGAGAAGTATGAGCATTCTAAGCTAGGGGAAGAGCATAAGGAAAGACTTGAAGGCTGGAATGAGCATAATAGATGGAGGACCAAAAGGATACTGGCCTGATGGGGCATGTTGGGGAAAAGTAGGATATAAAACTGGAAGGGTAGAATGGGGCCAGATAATGGAGGGTCTCTTATGCCATTCACTTTAGTGTTTCTTATTCAATACTATGATGTCATTGTTGATATGTAGATACTAGGGGTGCTGGGACCTCATAATTATGACACATGGGTCCTGCCTGAATGAATGTGACCCAAGTCTTCTTTCAGCCAAAGACAAGGTTTTATTACAGATGAACCATACAGGCCAGACTCTTAAGGAATCTGAACATTAGTGATGCCCGTAAGGACAAGGGGGCATGAGAAATTCTCAGAGTTTAAATGGGGGCCAGGATGGATCTTATATACAGTCAAGTAATTTGGGGTGACTGGAGGAGGGGCTGGGAAGAGGATCTAGGGTGATTGGGGGAGGAGTTTAGGGAGAATCCTTATGGAAGTGTCTGGGAGGTTGAATGGGGTCATAGGGCAATAGACAACAGAGGGCTAAGCTCTATCTGGGTAACAAAGAACTGGAAGATAGGGAAGGAAGAGGTTGAATGGGGTCTGGATAAGATTAAAGGTGGGAAATTATACTAGGCTTTATTAGGGTATCAAAGACTAGGCCTCATTAGGGTATCAAAGGGAGATGGGGCCTAGGTGATAAGGCCAGTTGATAGGAATAAGAATAAGAGATAAGGAAAGGCTAGTTGAGTGGATTATAGCTTCAGGCAACCATTTGAGACTTCTTTGATAGTTCAAAGAAGGTTTAAGGGTTTTCTGGGGCCTTAGACAAAAGGGACCCAAATTCTTTTTGGGGTGAGGGGCAAAGGTCTCAGCTTGGGCCCATACCCCATCACCATCAGTGTCATTGATAGTCCCTTTGTAGACACAGGCATCAACAACCTCTCCAAACATCTTGGCACTTATTTCTATAATGTAATACCTTATATTCTCATATTCTTTCATGAATGTGTTTTAGATCTCCCCCTCAACACCCCAGATTGTAAGCTGCTTGATGGAGAGGGACAATTATCTCATACCACTTGCCACATACCACCGAGGCATACATTAGGTACTCAGTACATAGTTGTTGATTAATTAGTTGACTAATTCTCCTAGAAAGGCATTTTGCTTTTTACTAAACGAAACAATAAATTCTAGTGGTTTACCTAAAGTGAAGCTCAATTTCCTAAAATAATTGCATTTATTTTCCCACATTTAAAATAACTTAAACAAATCTCAAGTGTCTGCATATACACCACCCAGAAGGCTGAAACCCATCAGATACTCCAGACTAATGAGCACTCATGGATGGGCAGTATTCAAGTAATCTCAACCACCCTCTGCCTCTCTTTGGCTGCAGAGGCTAATGGCAAATCATAGGCTTATGAGAAAATGTTAAATCTGCATCTGATTTAGTTGTCAGAGCTTGCAGGCTGGTCAATAATCATTGGTTGGCCAAAAATATTGGATGAGTCACACAATCGATTCTATTAACAAGAGCAGCTATAAATCAAAGATACAGAAGCCAGTTGTGATGCACCTCTGGGCTTTGCTGCTTTAGGGCCAATTAATTGGTGCTGACATCTTTCAGTAAATCTAAATGAAATGCATACTTGTGAGCTTTAATTTCAAGTGAGTTTAATTGAACTTGGGAGGATGGTAACCATTTAGTAAGTAAAATGAAGCAAATGAGTATTTTTCCAGAATTTTATCTGAAATGTGCTCTTTCAAATACTGTTTGTGGACCCAAATGGCCAACTGCTCATGGTTAATATTTGGAAAGTGAAGAGGATTATTTAAATGTCAGCTTGTAGCCACTTAGAGGGTAAATGTAGCAGGCGGCTGTTCAATTACCAGATACAGGCTTTACTTGGCTGGTGAAATTTCTGCTTAATTTAGAAATTAGAAAGTATGGTCAAGAAACTTTGTCTGTATTTAGAGACTGTCCCTTTCTTGCTGCCTTCTCCCTACCTCATTCACACTGAATAAACTTCACAGTGGAGTATGGTTTTTTTTAATTAGTAGCCAATTAATTTGGAGTAATTTAATGTGTTACTGAAACATCAGTCATTAAAATATGACTGAAAATTTGAAATTAATTTTGTATAGGGCCAGCTTAGATACCCTTCTGGGTGTCTCTGGACTGCCAGGGTTTGTGTCCTTTGTTCACCAGGCTTCAATGACCACTTAGGTAGTTAGAGCTGATAGGGCAGCTCTTCTACTGGGGGTTTTGCTCTGCTGTCAGCAAAATATGAGGCAACTATTGTTCATCTTAAGGTACAGAGTTTATGAGCCAGTAGATGGATCTCACCCATTGTTGATTATTGTTGATGGGTGAAGCAGGGTGTCTGAGTTCAATGATGTTATCAATGATTTGGAACAATAACTATTATAATTGCAGTTTGATTGTGGGTTAGTACCAAAGGGTGTGTGCAACTTTGTCTCTGCAGCTGTAAGGAACATGCTCTTTCCCTTCCTTAATGGGTTTCATATGTTCTGCTCAAGGTCAAAGGCTTTAGTCATGGGCACTGAACATAGTTGTCCTGTTACCTGTTTTCGTTTAAGTCAATCTTATATTGTAGGACTCATCACCAAAAGAAACTATTGAAGAAGTCTTTGATCCTTGGTAGGGGTCATCTAATGTTAATAGAACCACTGAAAAGGCTTGGCTCACAGATTCTTAGTTGCTACAGAGCAATCTGAGATCCTACCTTTCTCTGAAATTAGGTGGGGATAGAATGGGAGAACCAACTGACCTTGGAAATTGCTTTGTAGGTACAGGGTTAGAGAGAGTTTGCTTTGTCTGTCTTCATCCTCATCTCCTTAGCTGGAAACCTTGTGTGTTTAATTTCTCATTCTTTTCACCATTGTGAGTGTAGGTTCTGGGCTACCTTTCATAGCTTCTCTTCATTCACAGGCTGATTTCTTTCCCTCTACCACCTCCTCCTCACCATGGCTTTCAAGGTGATATGTTCAATAAGAGAGATTGTTAATGTTTGCAGGTTAAGTGGCCTTTCTTCAGTGGATAAAAATGATTTCATTTTTTTCTTTTGATGTTTGTTTCTTTGCTTTTGTTTCCTTTCATCCAAAGCTCTATCTCCAAACAGATTGAATAAAGACACTGCTGCTTACCCTGTGTTTTATGTATTCTCAGCTAAGCAGACTCAGACCTAGAGTGGGACAATCTCATGTATTTATTTGATGTTATTCCAGGGGATCAGAGGTTTGCAGCTGTATTCATAATAGTGCTTTCAGCAGTTACCATGGCAAGTTTCCCACCATGGTGGTAGTGGCGGTGGATAGGACAAAAGAATTCTGTTGTGGATAAAAGGAGAAAGCAGGGAAACCTGGTAGTTCTACTCTGACACAGATCAGGCCCTGAAAATAATGATGAATTTGAGTGTTTCAATGTATGATTAAAAAAAATGCTTCTTGATTCTGTAGCTACAAGAAACATTTTTCAAAGGCCAATATCTGATGATAGTAATGGGATGCAATTTTACCATCCTTATTGTGCCATCTATGTCAAGATGAATTTTTATTGCTGACATCTGAGAGCAATTGCTTATCAGTGCTGAAGTTAAGTTGAGTTTTGTTTAATACATAGTGAAAATATTTCAAGTTAGGGAAGACTTCTATGCTCATGGAATTCACCTTGTGCTAGGGAAAACAGGTCTTGGATTTTTTTTAAAGTACTTTTAGGCCCTTGAAGGGAAAGTTTTAACTTTGGCCAAAGATAACCCAGCTTCAGACGATATATGACCTCCTCATTATTGGCATTTTTAGTTGTATTATCTATCACTGGGTGACAGGGTGTGTGGTGGCATGTAGGAACATTAGTGGAAGGGAGTTCAGATGAAAGTTATGAAGGAGTCGTAACTCTGTGGTTGTTTGATGATGGTGGTCGCATAGTAGATGAATGGTATACTAGCCTTTCATACCTCCTAGATTTTCCTTCCCTACTGGTATTTAGTGAGATGGGATACAAGTAGTATAGTGGGAAAAAAAATTGGATTTAGAGTCAGAGTCCCCTAGGTCAAATACAAGCTTTGCCACTTTCTACCTGTGTGACCTTGGGTGATTTAATAGACCACCATCTTTCTCACACTTTTGGGATTATTTAAATTTACCTACTGATTTCTTGGAACAAAAAATCCTGATAAATAATCTGTACCTCTCTTGCTTTAATAAATCAATAAAAAGGATGAAACAAAATGTGCAGGAGAGCTAGTGCCATCATCTTGATGAGGTCTAGAGGTTTGGGGTGCTGGGAACCTCGAGATTGCCATGTGGGCCCTACCTAAATGAATTCAACCCAAATCTTCCAGCCAGAGAAAAAAGTTTATTAGAGATAAATCATACAGGCCAGTCTCTTAAGGAACCTAAAGATTAGTAATGCCTGTAGGGACAAGCAGGCATGAGAGAGTCTCAGCCTTCTGGGCATGAGAAAGTCTCAGCATTTGAATGGGGGCCAGGGTGGATCTTATATACACTAAAGTAACTTTGGGTGGCCAGAGGAGGGGGGGGCTGGGAAAAGGGTCTAGGTGAGAATTCTAATTAGAAGGTCTGAGAGATTGAATAGACAATGGGAATAGATAATGAAGAGAACTGGAAAGAAGAAGTTTGAAAGTCTTCTGCATAAGATCAAAAGGTGGGGCTAGGGCTTTCAAAGGGAGATAAGGGGAGTTGATAAGGAACCTAAAAGTTTAAGGGTTTTCTGGGGCCTATAGACAAAGGGAACCAAATTCCTTTGGGTGAAAGGGGCAAAAGTCTCGGCTTCTGAAACTGAATGATGGGCACTTACCCCATCAATCTGGGACCTTGATGGAGAGAGTTCTGTTTTCTTGGCTTGTGGGAAGGGGAATTGAAAATATTGTGAAATAGCAAAAACACAAAAAAACCAAAAAAACAAAAAAAAATCATCAGATGCCACTGAAATATATAAAAAAAATTGAGACATCTTGACAATCACTGGCAAATATTCAAATTATTCACATATATGTATTAGTTTTAAGAATACAGACTACATCAATTTAAATGATCTGAGTAGTAGTAGGGATGGATTCATTGGGGGTATTAATATGTTTGGTTTGTTTCATTGTTCTTTAATGCATCCTCTCTCATGGAAAATTATTCTCTGTTAATGATCATTATCAAGTTAACTATTTTGGGGTCCAAGAGAGCTGCTAAATTGTAATAAGTACAAATAGTTGAGAGGGGATGTAGAAATGGAAAAAGTTGGAAAAAAAAAAAACATTTGAGCCAAAGATACTTTAAGTTCCCTGGCCAATTCTTCCAACTCTTCTGCTCTTTTAGTCGCTGAAGTTTGGATAAGAGCATAGGACCCATGGTGAAATCTCAGCATGGGCTTCCAAGTCTTTCTCCATTAACCTTGTCACAAACAGCTTCACTGCAGGATTATGATGTCAATGAACCTGGACCAAGGGAGGCTGGCTTTATTTAAACACATACAATTGATACCCATAGCAGGGGGCATGCTAAGTAGCAGGAGGATTGGGGATGGCTTCCTTAGGCTTTATGACTAATGAGCCCTTAGGCAGCACTGGATGTCTAGTCAGTGTGGGTTTGCATTGAATCAGTCCTGAGCTCAGAGCTGATATTCAACAAGCATTCAATGACCTTTCTTGCCTGTCACAGATTTAGTGGTTATTCCCCAATCACCTTTGACTTGTTTGTAAATGGTAATAATCCTTGCCAATGGCCATGGGGAATACAAATGGTAACTTCTATCATTAAGTATGGCTAAGGTCCAGGCCTTCCTGCAACCTTTCCTTCCTGTTTTGTTTTTGTTTTAAATTTCAGACCCTGTAAGACTCTCTCTAGCATTTCTCAGTAGAGGGAGGAGTAGGGAAATTGATCAGTCTGTATGGCCTGTTCAAACCTAGGGCATTCTATAGATTTGAGAATGCAGGATGTGACAACTCTTAAAATAGGGTGTCCCCAACACACTACCCACTTCCATCACTTCCCCACAGTACATCACATTGTTGAAACATAGGTCCTAGATACAGAACTGGGATTAATCTCAGTGTACTTTATTCCAACCCCATCATTTTACAGATGAGAAAACTGAGGCCCAGGGAGGTTAAATGATTTGCCCAAGGTCACACAGGTAGTAAGCATATTTGAAGGGGTATTTGAACCCAGGACATCTGACTCCACAGCCAGTACCTTGTTCAGTGTACCAATGACGGGGTTATGTGCCCACCATCCAGTTTCAGAAGCCGAGACCTACGCCCCTTTTTGCCAAAAGGAATTTGGCTCCCATTTGTTGACTCCCCTTATCTCCCTTCCAAAGCCTTAGCCTCGCCTTTTGATATGCACCTTTCCTCCCTAGCCCTAAAAAGAACTTGGCTCCTGTTTGTCTCTCTTTATCTCCCTTTGAAAGCAAACTTCTACCTTCTAGTTCCCTTCATTATCTATTCTCATTGTCTGTTCAATCTCTCAGACCTTCCAAATGGAATTCTCACCTAGACCCTTTTTTCCTCAACCACTTCCCCCCCTTCCTCTGGCCACCCAAAGTTACTTTACTGTATTTAAGATCCACTTTTGCCCCCATTCTGATGCTGAGAACTTCTCATGGCTAGAGACTGAGACTCTCATGCCCGCTCATCCCTATGGGCGTTACTGATGTTTGGGTTCCTTGGGAGTCTGGCCTATATGCTTTATCTCTAATAAACTATTTCTCTGGCTGGAAGAAGATTTAGGTTGAATTCTTTCAGGCAGGGCTCGGTGCTGCAGTCTTGGGGTCTAGGAGCACCCCAAAACCTCTAAAACTCTTTACCATAATGCTGCCTAACATCAGTGGCTCAGTAAATGGTAGTCTGTAAATCTTTCTGAGGGCAGGGACTTTGTTTTATTCACCTCTGTTTTCCCCCGTGGTGCTGACCTAGTACAATGACTTGACCATAGTAGATGTTCAGAAAACATTTATGGATTGAACAAAGAATTGTGTGTATTTGTATTGATGGAAGGTAAGAGAAATCTGTAGAGACTCATCAGGAAGTTCTCTGTGAAGGTAGAGTTCCTGTTTCTAGGTTAAGCCATAATTGGAAAATGTTTAACAAAATAAATAAAAAATATGACACAACACAGATAACATTAATTTGTGATTTTCTAAATCAATATCCAGATGTAGGGATCCGTTTCTATTTGAATTTGGTACGAATGATGCATGGTCAGAAAAAAAAACACACCAAAATATAACTTACATTAATATGAACCATCTCCCTTGAGTTTTGGCAAATAAAATATGATAGTTTTGCTCCTGCAATAGAGTCCTCAACAGCAGCTCTATGCCTTAGGGCCAAGAAGAAAAGAGAAAGGGATGGGAATAAGCATTTATATAGTGCCTACTATGTGCCAGGCACTGTGCTAAGTGCTTTACAAATATTATCTCCTTTGATTCCTGTAACAACTCTGTTCCCAAGGAGGGAACAGGTAGACTTACAGTTTGACTACAGTTTCTACTTCTTGAAGTGAAATCTGCATATTCTTATCTTAATGCTCTTCTCTTCATTCACAGAAGCATTTCTTGACCTGTTAACTTCATCTCTTCAGTAAGAAATAAACTGGCCATTTCAAAAGGGTAGATTAGGGTAGAGATGACTTATAGTATAGAGTTAGGCTTGAGACTGAGTAGGTGTATTGGACAAGGATTCTTAACCTGGAGTCCATGAACTTTTTACATAAATTTCATATATACTACATATTTACATATACATATATGTGTATATAGACAGAGATAACTGAATTTCAATATAACTAGTGTCTTTGGCAATCCTATTTATTTTATTTAAAAACATTATTCTGATTAGGGGTTCATAGATTTCACCAGATTGTCAAAGGGGACCATGGAACAAAAGAGGTTAAGAATCTCTTGCCTAGGGCATTAATTCTGAATTTTAGGTCATGATCTAGATGAGGACCTACAGGATGTTTCAAAGGACTATTTTTTTGGGGGGGGGTCAGGCAATGGGGGTTAATTGACTTGGCCAGGGTCACACAGCTAGTAAGTGTTGTATATCTGAGGCCAGATTTGAACTCAGGTCCTCCTGAATCCAGGGCCAGTGCTCTATCCACTGCACCACCTAGCTGCCCCTTAAAGGACTCTTGAAAGAAGTTATATCTACCCACCTTCAGTTCAAACATGGAGTCTTTCTTTGGCTGAAAGAAGAGTTTGGCTGGAGGAGAAATGGGCTCCAGGACCACATCTCCTTCTGAAGTTACAGCATCATCCATGATCGCTATAAGCAATTTTACCCAAAGATGCACCAACAGATCATTAGAGCCACCAAGTGGCTTCTTCTACTACTATAAGACTATAGAATTAGAGAACCTCAGAAATTTTCTTGTCCACCCCCACCCCCCACTCCTTCTACAGATGAGGTCATCAAGGCCCAGGGGAGTTAAGTGATTTGCCCAAGGCTGTGCAAGTTGTGTTTTTCTTTTTTCTTGGACTTATTGGAGCTTGATTTCAAGGAGATGTGCAGGAGGTGAGCAAGAGACTATTTCAAGTCTAATAGTTGTAATGCCTCTTAGATGTCCTCCAAAAGATCTGTGGTTTCATTGATGTGTGCACTCCTTCTACTGATGCAGATGGCAGCCCGTCTACACTTTAGGAAATGTTTTTCATGAGTAGCTATGGCTTTTTACCACAAAAGATATCTTTCTAATGATGAGTGTTTCTGAATTTAGAACTAGTCTTGTGTTACTATGACACACAGGTGGTCAGGCACATTCTTGAAGCCTTTCCAGCTTGGAAAGACCTGCTAAAGTTTGGTACAGACTTTGAAATGCACAGAGCTATTTTTACATCATAGAGGAGGCATCAAAATAGGCACTTTAGTGTCCAATTTAGTTACAAAATCTCTTTGGGGTTCAATTTGGTGTTTAAACAAGAAATTGTCAGGAGTAACTAAATCAAGGAAAAAATCACTTCAGAGCCAACGTAAGTCTCCTTTCACACTTTCTGATGTATCCCTGAGCATACTGCAGGAAGGTATTTTCAAACATTTTCTTGATTTTTTCAATTAACAACCATGTATTTTCTCTCCCTCCCACCTTCCCCTTCCCCTGAAAAGAAGAAAAATAAAACCCTTGTAACAAATATAAATAATCAGGCAGAACAGACTCATTCTGCATATTTAGACTATTAATTCTTTTTCAGAAGATGAATAGAATTCTTTATCATCAGCCCTCTGGAATTATGGCTCATGATCGAAATTTTTAAATCTTTCAAAGTTCATTTTTACATTTATATTATAAATTGGTCTCCTGGTTCCACTTATTTTGCTCTGTATCAGTTCATGCAAGTCTTCCCATATTTCTAAAAAATGATCATCTTTTCTATGACATGATAGTATTCCATTACATTTATATACAATAATTTGCTCAGCCATTCCCCAATTCATGGGTACTCCATTAGTTTCCAGTTTTTTGGCACCATAGAAAGAGCTGCTATAGATATTTTTGTGTAAATGAGTGCTTTTCTTTTTTCTTTGATCTGCTTTCTTTGGTGTATAGGCTTAGTGCTAACACTGAACCAAAAGGTATATATACTTTCATGACTTTGGGAGTATAGTTCCAAATTGCCTTCCAAAATGGCTGGATCAATTCTCAATACCACCAATTGTGTATTGTTGTATTCCCACAGCAATACAACATTTATCTTTCATCTTTTTTTTTTTAGCTTTGCCAACATGATGGCTTTGAGGTGGAATCTCAGAGTTGCTTTAATTTACATTTTCCTATGATGATGGCCAGTTGATGGCACAGTGGATAGAGCACTAGGGAGTCAAGAAGACTTGAGTTCAAATATGGCCTTAGTCATTCACTTGTATAGCCCTCAGCAAGTCACTAAACTTTATTTGCCTCAGTTTCCTCAACTGTAAAATAAAGATCACAATAGCACCTACCTTGCAGTACAATTGTAAGAATCAAATGAGATAATACATATTAAAAACAAAAAGCGCTTAGAACAGTGCCTGGCACTTAGTAGTTGCTATATAAATGCTTCTTCCTTTTTCTTTCTCCTTCCCTTCTTACTTCCTTTCCCCCTGACCTTTCTCTAATTATTAGTGATTTGGAGAATTTTTTTCCCCATATGACTATTGCTAACTTTGATTTCTTCTTGAGAATTGCCTGGCATAGCCCAGGAAGGTGTAGTAGCCATAGGGATGGTTTCTTGGCTCTGAGAAGAATATTTGGCATCATATACAAATCACATTGTACATTCCAAGGTATGTCTTGATTCAAGGAAAGAGAGGAATAGCCAGCATGCCTGTCTATGAACATTTTTAGGAGACTATTCTTGAGTCTAAGCTTCTGGTCTCTCACTCCTTTGTTGGAGAATGGGATTCATTAGACTAATTTCCTTTTATAGTAAATATTTTACCTGGTAAGAGACCAGATCCTTTGAGAGAACTTTTCATTCATTTTAAGACCATTTAGGCTTCTAGAACAATAATCAATTAGTCCGAGTATCTCTTAAATGCCCAGTTCTGGGCTAGATGTTGTGAAGGACACAAAAGAAGCATGAGGATAAGCTCCTTCAGTGAGCTTATGTTCTAGTTGGGGGAGAGAAGCAATTACAGAATGATTAACTATCAAACTATACTATTAACTGTGAGTGCAATAGTTTAGAGACTTCAACAGGAATCTATTAAATTTCTCTGTGTTAGTAGTGTGCTAGGACAAAGGACACAAAGATGAGAAGGGTGGCGTACACTTACTGTCTACTAGGGGTTTGTGATATACACAATACATATATCCATAACACAAGTTAGAAAATGATCAGTGAATACATTTTCGTAGGTATGAACTGCTATGTAAAATAGTAGATATATTACAGTTTTCTGAGCCTCAGAGAGGTTAAATGATTTGCCCATGGTCAGATAGGTAGTTTTAAGTGTCAGAAGTGAGATTTAAATCCAGGGTTCATGACTCAAGTTCCAGCCCAAGATATTACATTGTCTGTATTGGAAAGATCAAAAGACTTAAAACAATAACAATAATATATGCATATGCATATAAATGTGTGCATGTATGTTGAGAGAGAAGTAGAGTTAATATTGGCAAAACTCTTTACTTGTTACCTCATTTGATCCTTACAATAAATTTTTACAAAGTAGTTGATATTATTATACTCATTTTATAGATGAGGAGACTGATTTTCCCAGGCTCACACAACTAATAAATGTTTGAAAGGGGATTTGAACACAGATCTCCCTGATTTCAAGCCATTTTATTCTCTAACCAACTAATTGCTCTCTCAAGAGATCAATCAGTCAATTAAAAGGAAGAGAACTAGGTCAGATGAAATGTGTTAAAGAATGATGCATTAGCTCAATCTTGAAAGAGAAGGAGGATTTAGATAACTGAAAGCAGAATTTGAGGGCATTACAGACATTGAAAACAATAAAAACAAAACTTAGTGAGTATGGCCTGCCTGGAGGACCATGAAGTGGTTGGGTTTGAGGGATTGGGGAGTAATAGGTAATAAGTGGATAGATAGGGTGGGATCAGATCATGAAAAACCATCAAAGTCAGGTAAAGACATTATACTCCTAAAGTAAGGGTTCCTAACCTTTGTGTCATGGATCCCTTCAGCAGTCTGTGAATTCTATGGACCCTTTCCTGGAATAATGATCTTAAAAGTATAAAATAAAACACTTACTATTGCAAAAGAAAGGTTCTGTATTGAAATAAAGGTGTACTTCTTTCCCTTTCAAGTTCACAGATGCCCTGAAATCTTCATCCAGAGCCCTCTCCTAAATTAAGAATCCACAGTGAAAAGGGTTTCTATGCAGTATGAGAGGGAACCATCCTGTTTAGGCATCCTCTTTTTCCCTCAACTCTCTACTTATAATTTTTTCTTTTAACTTTCTACATGATTACGTAAAAGGGCTTTTCTGAGTCATGATTCCATAGGCCGTGTCCAAGTCTTCTTAGATTGTCTGATGATGCATGGTGCTAAGCAGTGACTCTTTTTTTTTTTTGAGGGAAACTGGCCTCTCTTTACTGATAGGTTAAACCCTATATTATTTTCTTGGAGCCTGTGAATCAACTCTGTAGTTAGGCATAGTGGGATCCAAGATGAGTGATTCAAGCCTTAGGGCTCTGCCTGTTAGTCTTCTGGTCTCATCACTCCCTCCTAGTGCAGATTACAAATCTGGTTGCTCCTCTCTTCATCCCCACAAATCCTCCTTCTTTGCCTCCCTCCCACACAACCAGAAAGCTCCTCTGCTTTCCCTGAAGGCTACCTCATTGGGGATGCAAAGGCCTCCACTTGAGCTGACAAAACCCAAGGAAATTCATCCTCTTTAAATCATCTGTTTAGTCTCCTTATCTTGGTGTCTGAAGTGTATGTATGATATGTTCCCCACTAAGTGCTTGGGGGAGTTTGTATGGGGTGGGGGGTGGGGGGAGAGGGGCTACTGAGGAAGAGAGGTAGGAAACATCCTAATCAGCTCTTAGATTCCTTCTTTTGTTTCTGCTGATTGCAGTGCTACCCTTCAGGGAGCTTAAAGGGGAGGGGGGAGGTTCAGAAATAAAGTAGATTTCTTAATATTGTGAAAAAATTTGGCTTCTGTTCCATCCAAACCCATTTCACTTGGGGAAAAATTTCAAAAGCTGGTTATAGATTTTTCCTGATTTCCCAGGCTTCTGGCTTAGGTTTAGCATAAGTGCACTATTTTTTCCCTATTATAGTGTTCTTAACTTTTTTCATGTGATGGACCCCTTTTGCAGCCTGGGGAAGCCTATGAATCCCTTATCAGACTAATGTTTATAAACATATAAAATAAAATACACAGGATTATGAAGGAAACCAATTATATTGAAATATACTTAGCAAGTTAAAACAAACAAATAAACAAAATTTCAAGGATCCCAGGTTGAGAATCTTTTTCCTACAGAGCCTGCTATTTGAGACAGAATAAAGTCCTAGCACAGGGGAAAATGGTCATATATGTTTCAGGAATTCTGGTACAATAAATTCTACATTTTTGTAAAACAATAAAAATGATGTTTCAAACTCTCCACCAGAAATACACAATTGCCCGAAACACTCCCAATTCTTTTTTCTTTTTTCTTTGGCTAGGCAATGGGGCTAAGTGACTTGCCCAGGGTCACATGCTAGTATTTTCACTTTTTTATTTTGGTTAATACTCCCAATTCTTTTGGCACCTTGAGCACCCTTAGCTTTCTGGGGTTGGTCTGTTTTGGCATCTCCAGAGCCTGCAGGACTATTCTTATTCTTACTTTTTGGTCTATACAAGATAATTTTGCCCAGCACTCAGGGTTCTACTATTTATGAAGAAAAGGTTATTAGCAGAGTATTCTAAGCACTAGGATGCCACCCTAAATTGTCCAAGAGCATTTCTTATACTTCCTAGTTTTAGAAGGTTTCTGAAGACCAAGAGTTGGATATATGATCATGGGAGATGCTGTATGATACCTGCTGAAAACTGGGCAGGGAAATGAGAATTCAGATCAAAAGGGTCCTTTTGGAATTTGTAAGGTATCACTAGTCTAAGTAATCATTCACTTCTACTATGTATGAGGCATAAGACTTACATAAATATAGCCAATTAAATTCAACTAAAATTCAATAAATGTTGAGTACCTACCAATAGAAGGCATTGTGCTAGTCATTCTCGGTGCAAAAGATACTACTGTCAAAGAGCTTACATTCTAAAAGGAAGAACAAAATGTGGACACATCACTCTGATACAAAGGGGTGACATAAGTGTAAAAGAGAGAGCCAGGAAAAAGGCTGTGAGAAATTTGAGGAGAACGGCATCACTTTTCAGTTGGAAGTATAAGGGAAGTCTCCATGGAGGAAGACAGATGGTACCTTGATGGAAGGGAGTGACTTCAACAGACAGATGGGGATTACAAGCATGAATTATAGTGTAAGTAAAGGTATGGAAACAAGTAGAGTGAAAACAGGGAATGAATAGTAGCCTGGTTTGGCTGGAAAATTACAGAATATGAATGACATTAGGTTGGAAGGTAGGTCAGAACCAAACTGTTGAGCACCTTGAATGCCAGGATTGCAGATTTTTATCTTATTAGTCAATAGAGAGCTATATTGAAGGCTCTTGAGTAGAAGAACTGATGATATAATTAGACTTGTACATTAGGATTATTTCTTGGGCAATGGTGAAAAGGATGAGGGAGAGTCACTGGAAACAACACCAATTAGATGGATATGTGCTTGGAGTACAGTGACATGTAATGTTTCTCTTCTGTGAGCTTTGGTCTGATGCTCAGGGTATAGGAAGCCTGAGGTCTTCTATTGGATACATAGCATTTTATCTTGGCTCAACTCCTGCTCCAACTTTACAATTATTTGTCAAGGCAAGCAGTACAGTGTGGCACAGTGAAAAAAACATGCTGGATTTGCAGTCAGAGAACCAGGGTCCTAGATATGCTATCAACTACCTGTCATTTCATCTTTTTGAGCCTCATATTCCTCATTTTTTAAAAGGACTCTTCCAGCTCTCAGTTTATGGTTCTGTGAATCTATTACATTAGTTTAAACTAGAGGAGATAAGTATGTCATCTACTAAGTGCCTAAGTCAACAGGCATTAGGTGCCTACTATGTGCCAGGCAATATACTACATGCTGAGAGTACAAAGAAAGGCAAAAATAATCCCTGCTCTCAAAGAGTGCACATTCTAATAGGGGAAACAATATATAAACAACTGTACAACCAATATGTATACAGGATGAATTGGAGATAATCTTAGAGGGAAGACACTAACATTAAAGGGGATTGGGAATACCAGGAAGTATAAAATACTGTCTGCTACTTTGGAGAGAGCTTTAGTTCTCTTGGGGAAGACAAGGCAGGATATAGGATAGGCATAGGGACTGGCCTTGTGACTTCATTTGCACAGGGAACACTGGAATAGGCAAATTCCTCTATCATTGCAATTTATGATCTTCGAGATTGGCCTAGACTATGTAGAAGTTAAATGATTTGTCCAGGGCCATGCTTAGAACCTTAATTCCAAACCAAAACCTAAAATGAACCTCACTAATTTGTTGAATTGAACTAAACTCCAGATTAAAGTTTTTTTTAATCAACTCATTAACTGAAACAGAGATTGAAAAAATATATATTCAAAGAGCTATGCAAACCCCAAATCTAGTGAGCCAGTTTAAATGAGAAGCAGATCTATTCGTTTTCTAAAACAATTGAACTGGAACAAAGCTGGAATATCAAAATATTTTTCACACTAAATCTGAACTGAACCAATACTTCATTTGATTTGAGCCTTTAGTTTAGAATGCAAAGAAATCTTTTGGGGAGACAGTTCAGTAAAAAACTGAGTATTCTTTCACTGTGTTCCCATTCAAGCTGTCTTGGGTTTCAAAATAGCATACAAGGATTAGAGAAGGAATTAGCTTGGTAAATAGAACTGTCAGCATAGGCACAATCCAGTAATTTGCTGGTAATTTATGTTTATTAGCTTGATGGACATTAGTTGTGATCTCCATAATTATAGGGTGGGCTGGTATAGAGAGTGAAATCATAACATATTAGAGTCAGAAGTCATCTAGTAGAACCCATACCTGAAAAAGAAACTCAAGTCCAATGACTTTTTCTCAATCCTCGTTCTCCTCAACTTCTTTCCAGCCTTTGACACAGTTGATCACACTATTACTCTCCTTCTCTGGATTTTCAGGACACGACTCTCTCTGCATTTGCCTCCTACCTATCTGATTTCTCCTCTGGATTTTCTGGGGGATCCTCTTCCAGATCATGCCCTCTTAATGTAGATGTCCCTTACTGTTCTGGGCCTTCTCTTTTCCCTCTATATAAACTATTTAACTTGATCTCCTCAGCTCCCATGGATTTAATTACCATCTCTATTCTGACTATTATCAAATCTACCTATCTTGCCCTAGCTTCTATCTGGCATTTCCTACTACCCTTCAGACAGCTCAAACTGGACATCCAGTAGACATCTTAAAACTAACATGTCCAAAACAGAACTTATCTTTTCCTCTAAAGCCTCCCTCCTACTACTTTTTCTTTTTCTATAAAGGGAAACACCATCCTCCTAGTACCTCAGTATCCCACTAGGAGTCCTTCTAGACTCTTTACTATCTCTCAACCCCCATATCCAATTTATTGCCTATTGATTTCACCTCTGTAACATCTTTCTAATATACTACCTTCTCTCTTCTGTCACTCTAGTACAGGCCCTCATCACCTCATTACACCTGTACTATTGCAATAGCTTTCTGGTTTGTCTGTCTGCTTCAAGTGTCTCCCCATTCAAATCCATCCTCCATGCAGCCACTAAAGTGATTTTTCCCAAAGCTCAAGTCCAACCATGTTATTCCTCCACGCAATAAACTCCAGTGGCTCCTTGCAAAATGCTCTGTTTTGCATTCAAAGCCCTTTATAACTTAGCCCCTTCTTACTTTGCTAGTCTTCTTTTACTTTATTCACTGCCACTTACCCTTCAATCCAATAACACTGGCCTTCTGACTGTTCCCTGAACAAGACACATCATCTCTTGGCATTTTGTCTGGCTGTCCCCCATTCCTGCAATTCCCTCCCTTCTCAACTCTACCTATTAACTTCCCTGGCTTCCTTTAAGGCCTAATTCAAATCTCATCTTCTACACAAAGACTTTCCTAACTCTTCTTAATTCTAGTGCCTTCTCTCTATTATTTCCTATTATATATATGCATATATGTATGTTGCTTATATATCTTTGTTTGCCTGTTTTCCCCCCATTAGATTGTGAGCCCCTTAGGGCAGGGACCATATCTTCCATCACCAGTGGTTAGCATTGTGTCTAGAACATAATTAGTGCTTAATAAATGTTTGATTGATAATGATGACAAAAGAGTACCTTATCCGTAAATATCTCCCCCAATGATACCTGAAATTAAATACTCGTTTAAAAACTACTTTAAAAGTATTTGTTAAATGCAGAGAACAGTTTTAAGCTTTAGATTAGATGGAGATTGCTACCCTCAATTCATTTCTTAATTTAAGCATAACTCTTTTCCTTCTATTCCCTGTTAAATGCAAATCTCACTGGGAAATATCACTTATTAAATCTGAAAACTTGGAATGAATAAGTTCACCATTTTGCTTTTCTTTGTAACAGGAAAGAAGGGACAGCAAGAAGGTTCTGAGCACCACGTGGGGAACAGGAGCAAAGAATACTAATGTGTTTGGGGAATCTGTTAAAAAAAAACAAATGAAGGAAGGAAGGAAGGAAGGAAGGAAGGAAGGAAGGAAGGAAGGAAGAGGTAGTGACTTGCATGGGATAGAGCTTTGCATTTGGAGTCAGGAAATGCTCTAATTCTAAGACATTCATTAGATGTGTGAGCCATACTCAAATTACTGAGTGTTTGTCAGCCTCAGTTTCCAAATCTGTAAAATAAGGGGTCTGGATGTGATAGACTCTAAGGACCCTTCTAGTTCCAAATCTATGATCTTATGATATCATAGTTTTCCTAGGATTTGCACTGAAAAAATTCAGGTAGAATTGTTTTAAGATTCTGCTTCTAATACTGAGGCCTTCTTTGCTTGTGGTGTGGATGAAAAAGATGAGTGGTCCTTACAAATTCTTCCCAGGAGAAGATCTGCTTTATGATTTGTCACCATGATGGCAAGGCCATCAAGAAAGTCTTTGCTCCATGGGAGGAGAGAGAAAATTCCTATGGGGAGGGCATTCTGTTCCTTGGGCGACAGGACATCTGTTCCTTTCCAAGGCATGTTTGCCTGCTGCTGAGGTTTTTCAGCCATGCACAGTTCCACAGCATTATTGAAAGCTTTCATATGATTTTAAAGCACTTCCTTGGCCCCCTGTGTTTGTAATTCTTTTTGACATAGTTCCTTGTTTGTAGGTTTCTTGGGTTTTTCTTTGCCTTCCTTTTACTCTTGAGGACAGATGGAGGGCTGGACACAAGAGTCAAGAAGACTCTAGTTCTGTCTGGCTTCAGACACTTAACTAGCTGTGTGACCCTAGGCCAGATAATTAACCTGACTCAGCCTCAGTTTCCTGATCTGTAAAATGGGGATAATAATAACCTCTACCTCCAAGGTTTTTGTGAGAATAAAATAAGATGTTTGTGAAGTATCTTAAAGCACTATGTAAATGGATTCTAGTATTATAGCTATTAATACTCTGCATGTGTTTTACCCATATTTATTTAAATGATGCCTCCCCCCAATACTATGTAAAATTTGTGAGAACAGAGAATGCCCTCAAAGTTGTGCCTTTTTTGCATTGCCAGTGCTTAGAACAGTGTCTGGAACAAAGTATGTGCTTAATAAATGCTTGTTATATGTTTGTTGACTCTTCAGTTCCCTTTTATCCTATCTTTAAAATCCAACTCAAATCTTGCCTCATTTATGGAGCAAGTGAGCCCAACTTGATTTCTGCTTCCCCAAAACTTATATCACTTAGTGTCTATATATCATCTGGCAATGTAATTACATGCTACCTTATGTTATCTTTTGTTTATTTTTAACTTCTATTATTGTTCTTTCACTTACGTTTATGCCCATACTTTGTACATCTTTCTATATCCCATAGTAGTTTGTACTGGACTTGAATTCAGGAGAGACCTAGATTCAAATCCCATCTCTAACACTGTCTATGTGACAAAGAGAAGGCTGGTTAACCTCTCTGAGCTTTAATTTCCCCATCTGTAAAATGGGGATAATACCTGTAGCATCTACTTTATAGGAACACAGGATCAAATGAAATAAGAGATATAAATTACTTTAAGCAGTAGGTAAACATAGTGATTATTGTTGTTTTTATTTATTTTTTCTTTTTTTCTTTTTGTTAGGCAATGGGGTTAAGTGACTTGCCCAGGGTCACACAACTACTAAGTGTTATGTGTTTGAGGCTGGATTTGAACTCAGGTCCTCCTGACTCCAGGGCCAGTGCTCTATCCACTGCACCACCTATCTGCCTCTGTTGTTTTTACTATTATACAAGTTTTTCAATAAATAATTGTTCAATGGTTGAAATATTTGTTGAATGCTTGTCTTTGATTAACTGCTCCTTTGCTGGATCTTCATACAGGTTGAGGCTGCTAATGGCAAGAGTTCCCTAAGGTTCTATCATGGGTCCTCTTATTTTCTTCCTCTAAAGTATCTCATTTGGTGATTTCAGTTCCCACAGAACTGTATGTTGTACAGGCCTGTTTTACATCCTCTACATTTTTCATGGGCTATCCAAAATCTTTTGGAAGGCCATATGTTGTGCAGGCCTGATCTATGCAGATGATTTTCAGATCTATTTATCTAGCCATAACCTTTCTCAGCTAGGTGGCTTAGTGGATAGAGCACCAGGCCTGGAGTCAGGAAGACCTGAGTTTAAATATGGCCTTAGGAACTCACTAGCTCTATGACCCTGGACAACTTAACCCACTAGAGAAAGAAATGGCAAACCACTCCAGTATCTTTGCCAAGAAAACCCCATGGACAGTATGGCCCACAGGGTCATGAAGAGTTGGACATGACTGAATAACAACAACAAACTTCTCTCTTGACCTTTAGTCTCATATCTTGAACTGGGTATCCTGTATACATCTTAAACTTAGTTATGTCCAGAACCAAACTTATTATCTTTCCTCCTGAATTTTCCCCTACTCCTAACACTTCTATTGTTATTGTTCTATTATAATCAATCTAGGTATCATGAAAAACTGCTCACTCTCTGACAACATTCTCCCGTCCTCCCATACCTAATCTGTTGCCAAGTCCTACTGATTCTACCTTTGTAGCATCTCTCATATATCTCCCCTTCTCTCCTTTGACAGTGCCACTATCCTGGAGTAGGACTTTATCACCTCATGCCTGGCCTATTGCACTAGTCTTCTGCCTCAACTTTCCTAACTCTCATCCATACTCTCTACTCAGTTGCCAGATTGAGCTTCCTAAAGCACAGGTGTTACTGTGTCTCCTTTGCCCCTCCCCCCTTCCTGACTCAACAAACTCTATTGGTTCCCTATTACCTCCAGGATTTTATATATATATATATTATATACATAATATATACATATAATATATATAATACACATATACAATACATATAATATATAATATACACATTATATGCACATATAATATACACACATTATATAATATACATATATAATTATGTACATATATAATATATACACATTATATAATATATACATACACACACATATATAACATGTATATAATATATACATATTATGTAATATATAATATACATAAAATATATATAATATATACATATATATTAAATGTATGTTTGTCTTCTGCTGCTCCCCACACACAACTCTCCATCTCTAAACTTTATGCATTTTCATTGATTGTCCTCTATTCCTGGAATGCTCTCCCTTATTGTCTCCATTTCCTGGCTTCCTTCAAATCTCAGTTAATTCTCACTTTCTGCATGAGACCTTTCCCAGTCACACTCAATGCTAGTGCCTTTCCACTGAGTTTACCTTCTGTTTTCCTTGTATGTTTAAAGGTAAAGAGAACACTAACAATTTAAGGAATTAGCTAAAGCTTCCTAGAGGATGGTCTTTGAGCTGAGCCTTAAAGAAACCTAAGGATCCTCATAGTTAGAAGTGAGAAGGCAGTGAATTCCAGGCATGAGGGGCAGACTGTGTAGAATGCAAAGTAGTAGAAGAAGGAAATGTCAAATATATATATACATATATGTAAAATTTGTGCATATATGTATATATGTGCATATATGTATACGTGTATATATATACGCATATGTAATATGTTGGGTCTGGACCTATGATTTTATTGGTGTGAGGAACCTCCCAGCAAGGAAATTCTGTCCACCAATGCAGATCTGCTAGTGATCTGCTATTCAGAGTTGCCTGTGGTACTGAGAGGGTGACTTGCCCAGAGTCACATGGTCATTATGTATCAGAAGTGGGACCTGAATCTAGGTCTTCTCATTTTGAGGCCAGTTCTTTATGTACCACTCCATGATGCTTCTTATGTGTGTATATATATTCATGGATACATTTATGGTGTATAGTGGTCCACACCTGTGATTTCATCAGCAGGGGAACTCTAGGTGAGGAAACTCCTACTAATGCAAATCAGCACTTGTTTTCAAACATAACCACGCTTTGTATCTGATCTCCATGCTTTTGCAGTGGCCAGTCCCCATGCCTGGAATGCTCAAGCTTCTCTCCTCCCTCATATTGCATCCTTTACTTCCTTTAAAACTCAATTCAAGCCCCCCTCTTCAGTGAAATCTTTCCTGATCCTCCCCCAGCCAGGGTCCTTCATTCCTTGTATCTATTCTGTTGGTAGCAGGGTTTGGATCAAAGCACATCCCATGCAGCATGTGTGGCAATGGACTTGAGGAGGTCATCTTATGGAGCTTACATTTAGTTGAACAGAGTTCCCATGTACACTTCTGGTGACACATGCACTCTGGCTTAGTGATTAAGAACTTTTAAGCTTTGAAATAACTAGGCAACTCCTATTGGTATCTGTTGACTTGTCCTCTGTGATGAAGCAATTTCTGAATTGGTCCCTTGGTCTCTGTGATACATGTGTGCAGGTGTGTGCATTGAAACGATTAGATACTAAACAGA
The DNA here is from genome assembly GCF_900497805.2 of Vombatus ursinus. Lineage (NCBI taxonomy): Eukaryota > Metazoa > Chordata > Mammalia > Diprotodontia > Vombatidae > Vombatus > Vombatus ursinus. The sequence goes on along the minus strand of NW_020954594.1, from coordinate 27,555,710 downwards.
AAGAGCTGCCCACTCGGTAGAGTTTTAGAGGATAAATACTATTGGTCTCTGTTTTCCCATCTGTCCAGTTTGTCAAGTCTCTTTGATCTCTTTGTTAGTCTTCTATCAGAGTAGCATCTAAGGCGGACAAACACACATGTCAGCAATCACATTTACTGGCCTAGATGTGCCTGGGACTAGATCTCATCTCTTGTTTCCTCTTTTGCTTTGTGTTCCTTTCCCTAAGGACATGTGACCAAACAGTCCTGAGACACATGTTCCTAGTCTTGGCAGCAAATGCATGAGTTTAAGGGGTTAGGAGCTCTTGGGTCCAGGTTCTGATTATTCAGCAGCAGGTGACCTTTGAAACGATTTGTCACAGGAGTGAACTACCATTGGAAGTTTGAGCCCAATTCATACCCTGACTTGCTAGAAGACAGGAATCTTGAGTGAGTTGTTTGGATAGTATAGATGAAAGTGAAATGCCTGTTCAACAGTTCCACTAAGTGTTTCATGTTTTAATGGATTAAGTGCCAACTCTTGGGAGAGTATAATGTATGGTGGGTTTACTATACTATGTTGTAAGCAATTGTCAAAGTATATTTATTAGTAATTTGTGTTTTAAGTATTTCTTTTGTGGTAAAGTAAATAAATAGCTTTCCATACCTGATTTACTTTGTACATTAATTACCTTGCTAGAAAGGACCCTCTTAATCTTTTGGGGAGATTAACATGAGCCAAACTTAAATTCTAAGATCCCCACTCCCAGGTTCTTGGGTGAGACCCTTATCTAAAGGGCATAAGATGGATCTGACTCTTCTCTTTGGAGCCAGATTCCCCCATGATTGAATTCTTTATGGACACAGAGCTGGGTCCTCTTAGTAGGTGAGGATTTTTCAGTCTCTTGGGCTGCAGGTTTTTATATGTATAGATTTATTCTGTATAAACAATACACACACACACACACACACACATATTGTTTCCCCCTATAGAATATAAGTTCCTTGAGAACAGAGTTGGATTTATTTTTTTCATTGTATCTCTGTTACCTAGTACAGTGCTTGTCACCTGTTTATTAGTTCAGTGAAAGGCTGTGATATCAGAAATAGGACACAGTACTCGGATTTGCTTTATTCCAGGACTGACCCTCTATCAATTATGCGAAATTCCCTTTCATATTTGTACATGCACATGAATTTCAGAAACTTAACTCATTCATTTTCCTCCTCTTCATGAACTCTATGTCCCATCCAAACTGGACTCATTTGTGTATGTATCATATTTCCATACTAGACTGTAAGCTACATGAATGTGGGGGCTATTTGCACACAGAAGAGATTTAACAAATGGTGTTAGAATGTTTTGAATTAGAAAAGCAACTTTGTCATGCTAAAGGTTTCATGGACTATTTCTCTCTCTTTTGCCCCAAATGAAGTTGATTTGGTATATGACAGTAACCAGCTTATCATACAGATATTCAGCCCTCTCAAGTAAGGGTGCAGGGGGGAGAGGGTATATCTGTGATTGTTATTGTTCAGTTGTTTTTTTTTTGTTTGTTTATTTGATTTTGTTTTTCAGTTGCATCTGACTCTGTGACCCAATTTGAGATTTTCTTGGCAAGGATACTGGAGTAGTTTGTCATTTCCTTCTCCAGATCATTTTACAGATGAGGAAACTGAGGCAAAGATGGTTAAGTGATTTGCCCAGGGTCACATAGCTAGTAAGTGTCTGAGACCAGATTGAATTCAGGTCTTCCTGACTCCAGACCAGGCACTCTATCCACTGTGGAGATCTGAATTTAATGCTGCTGCTGACCTTAGGAAGCTAAGATCAGACATATCTCTGAAAGAGTTTTGCCTTCAATGTACTCAGTAGCAAAGGCTAATCAGGTCTGAGTTTCCCATAGAAAAACTTTCTGTTCATCAGATATTTATAGAATACCTGGCATATGTTCAAGACTAGGGTAGAATCTTTGAAATAGAACCCAAAGAAACAGGAAGTAAAAGGCACAGTACTTATGTAGGAATGTAGTTTTACCAGGGAGACCAAACAAGATATTGGCAGATGACACAGTAATTGGTTTTCTCTACAGCTACTTCCCTCTAGCCTTGACTTTCTCCTATGAAAGGGGATGCTTCTCTTTTGTCCTGCCATAGCTGGAAGATGCAGACAACCAGAGGTGTGCTGGTAAATGTTTAAGAACAGGCTCTCTAGAGGAAAATTTATGCCACTCACTTTAAGTTTAATCTGAATTATTATCATTTTACTAAGCTCTGGACAGTTAACAAAATGATAAATCAAGCCCTGATTTGTAGCTTTGCCAATTTCTGATTGCTCACACTGAAATTTTAACAATTGATTCTCAAACGCCATCAAGTTAGAGCTAGCATACTCCTATGATCCAACTCTCTTTAATTTCAATTTTCTAAGGTACTTCATTGATAGCAACTATTGGGAAATCTACAGGAATTTAAAATAGTAAAAAAAAAGGAAGGGCTGTAAAGTTACTTTGGTGGATCTGTGATGTCTTTGCTATGGGTTCTCATTCCACTGATGCATATCACAATCCTTTCAGGGCTTCTCAATTTGTTTGATTCTTACTTATGACTTTCCATGCATCTTTTTGAGAGGATCTACCCCATTGTGCCAAAAATCTTACTCTTATTTATTTCATATCTCAGGAATATTGATAGAGCATTAGAACAGTCCATCTATTTTCTTATTTTTGCTACATCAATGGCTCATCTAATTTTCTGGTTATATATGTCTTTCATCATGTTTTTAATACAGCTGCTTGCATTCAAGTCACTGTTGATAAAACTGCAGTTTAATTATTTCATTCATACATCTTTCATGTGCCCTTTGGATTACTTATAATTTTAATTCTTTCAAGATTGTGGTGTTCCATCATTCATAGCCATAATGCTATTGGTCACATGATTATAGATACAGAGCTGGAAGGGATCTCATAAATAATCTACTCTATCAATCAGTCAGCATTGATTAAGCATCTGCTATCTACCAGGCACTATGTTAGGTACTGGAGATACAAACAAAAGTAAAAAATAATGCTAGTTATAGGATCATAAATTTAGAGTCAGAAGGCCATCAGGTTAATGGCCATCAATTCGAAACTCCTCATGTTATGTTATGAAAACTGAGGCCCAGAGAGTTTAAGTGACTTGCTCAAGGTCACACAAGTAATTTGCTTTGGAATCAGGATTTGAAACCAGGTAGATTCATGGAAACAGAGAAGACTTAAAATCTAACACCAACTTTTACTGGAAAAGTATAGGGATCCAGGCCTAGGTCCTTCTTAATTCTCTTCACCTGAGGTGCCCTCCTGGCATCAGAAGTTGATCTCACCTTTAAGAATCACTAAGAGAGCCCTAGATGTTGCTGGTTGCCATTTACATTAGTTGTCCAATCCCTAGCCTCTCAGTTGGCTCTGAAAGGGTTGATTAAGAGTATACCTTTAAAGGACATGGCCTACCCCTGCAGTAAACCATGCCCCTGGCATGCCTGGAGGTTAGCTCTTAACTCCCTCGTATTTTACTTCATCTACTATTCCTGAACAGAGTTGTTGTCAGTGGTCCAGGATGTGTGTGTTTTGGCCTCTGTGTGACTAGGATTGCAGACTTCCTTTTAAGGTACCCAGTTGTTTGATGTGTATTGCTGTTTGGAGGGAATTTGGATTTGGCCCTAGACTAATTGAATCTGAGATAGCTAGTAATCTGGGATGAACTAGTTTCAGGCCAATCTTTCCTTAATCTATTGAATGGAGCATTCTAAAACTCTAACCTTAGCCACCAGTAGAATAATTAAAATGTCAGGAAAGCATTAGGTGTTACACAGGACAGGTAAATACCCTGAGAAACAAGACTTAGGATTGGATTTTTAAAAGTCCCAGAACCAGCAGTCAGTGAGGGCAAGAGAAATGGCTGCATTTTTTGCTGTTGTTGTTGAGAATGGCTCGAAACTAATGGGAAGAATTGTTGAGAAGAAAGGTTGGTGGGAGATGATAAATATTTCAGGCAACGAAGAGATCCATATGTGCAAATAAGATCAGGAAGCAGATTCTAGAAGAATTGTGAAAACTAGCAGTATTACTTATCTAACTAAGGCTAGGAATCTTGAAGCTTGGGCTACAGATACTGCTAAAGATCTAACACAATTTAATGCTGCTAGTGACCTTCGGAACCAGAGGTCAGACATCTCGCTGGAAAAGTTTTGTCTGAAGCATGCTTAATGGAAAAAAGTAATCAGACCAGAGTTTTATGTGGGGTAAATATTCAGTCTAGCACAGACCTGCAGAACTTAGCGCTGGTAGAGGTCAAAATTAAAATAGACTAAACTTCTTCGGGTTGCAGATAGGTTAGACTAGAGACAGACTGGCTGTGGTTGGTTGCTGTGGATCACGTGACAAACAGGAGCGTGTGTAGTGTCAGTTCAATGTTCCTTTGGCTGACTATGTTGTGCAGGTCTGGTCTAGCAGATGTTAGGTGTTGGGATGGCCAACTCTATAAAAATCTTCATTAAAAAGGGGACTAGTTGGTATGGGATGGTTGAAAATCTCTGCCTAGTTCATTTACATTTGCATTGATGGTTTTGTAGAGTCAGCACCATGGCCAGTGACCGACATATGACTGCTTTTAACAACTTTGGTCTCCAGAGATTTTCTTCCATGGGTTTAAGGCTGTTGTGCACTGACCTTTCAGTCATTGCTTCCTTAGAAATATTTTATTACCTTAACTTCTCTCACCTAGGAAGTATTTCTATAGAAAAATCATTAATCCAGTGGTTCTCAAACTTTTTTGTCTTAGGAGGCCTTCACACTTTTAAAAAATCATTGAGGATCCCTTAAAGCTTTTGTTATGTGGCTTAGAGCTATTGATATTTACCATATTTAGAATTGTGATATCATATTATCATGAAACTAGTTTTGACGTCACAGAATTCTGCCCCCTCTCTCCAGCCAGTACTCCTCAACTACATTTTGAGAATGGCTGCATTAATCTGTTGTTAAGGAAATATTCTTTTCCCTGAAACTTAATGTCTTCACCTCTTGTTTTAGTATCTCACCCTAGTGGGAAAAATTCATGGCTAGATCTTGATCATTAGCATCCATTAGTTTGGGAATTATAAAAAGAGTGAAGAGTGCAACAGGAAGTCTAACCTTTGAAGCAAGATAAGATCATTCTGTGGATAGTACTTGGAAATAATGATCATGGGAAAATCAGGCTTAAAAATGGTGATACCTATTACCAAAGCATGGCCAGCAGGAAACATGACCCCTTCTTACGTGCCTTGTAGCTGCAGCAGGGAGTAGCATCAAAATATCCATATTGCTGGCAGAGTTGAGATGATGAATAGATTTTGAATTCAGCAAATGATCCCTACTTAGGTAACTAACTCCACATCTGCTTCTCCAAGTTATCCTTTATGGTATATCTCTCAAATTCCTAGCTTATTCTATCAGTCCCTGGAAAATGGTCATTTAGAAAATTAAGATTTGCAATAATTTAAATATGAATTATAACAATGTCATCGAATAATAAATAAAGGGCTAATTTTATATATAAATGAAATCTCAAAATAAAGGACACAGAACATAAGTCAAGTGGGAATTTAAAGAAAGGGGATTTTGTTTGTGGGTAGTATAATTTCAGAATACTTCATGGTGTGCTGGAACATTTGGACCCTGAAGAAAGAATAGAGTCTTAGGAGAGCTGAGTAGAATCTAAAAGTTATTATAGCTTAGAGAAGAAATCTTAACTTTTTTGTGCATCTTTGGGCTTGTCTGGTGAAGTCTATTGATCCCTTCTAAGAATAAAGTTTTTAAGTACATAAAGTACAACATATAGGATTACAAAGAAAACCAATTATATTAATATGAAGATGCATTTTTTTTCTAGACCAAGTTCATGGATCCAATGAAATATATACATGAACCCCTTAGAAGGTTGTTGAACACTAGGTTAAGAGGCCCTGTTTTTGAGGAAGGATCATAGGATCATAGATGTATAACTAGAAGGGACCATGCTTAGAATGCTCTCCCTTTTCACTTTTAAGTCTTAGCTCAAATGCTACCTTCTGCAAGAGGCCTTTCCTGGTCCCCCCAAATTCCTTACTCACTAAGATTATCTTCCTTATACTCTGTAGATAACTTGTTTGTACCTATTTAATTACCTGTTGTGTCCCCTGCTAAGATGCTTCTTGAGGGAAGGAAACATTTTTTTTTGTCTTTATATGTATCTCTAGCACTTAACACAGTGTCTTCCATGTACTAAATGCATAATAAATTCTTGTTAATTGATTGGGGGGGTCCTCTAATCTAACTCTGATTTTGTAGAGAAGAGAACTGAAGTCCAGAGGGAGAAAATTATTTGGCCAAGGTCACAAGGAAGAAGAGATGAAGTAGTTGTACCCTGCTGCCTTCCCTCACCCCTCTGCCTAGTCTCTGGGCTATTTGTTTGGCACCCCTGTGGAAGAGGGTCATGGTGGAAGGGAAGACTTTCATTGATAGATGCCTTGGACCCATGATCCCAGACAAATAGGAGAATAAACTCTAATGAAGTTATATAAGAAAAATAATGAAGGTCCTCTCCCACTGGGCCTGTTGACCTGACTCTCCTGCCAGCAGCTTTCAGATCAGCATTCTTGCATCTCTCCCTTCTGTTCCCACCCTCACAAGCTGCAGGAGCCCAGGCTAAATTGATATTCCATTTAAGATACACAGAATAGTACCAACCTCCAAAACTGTCAGCCAGCATTAAATGGAGCTCCTTGACAGTGTTAAATATCTTGCCAGGGGCCAGCTGGTAAGAGCTCCTCCAGAGAAGCTGTCTTAGAGAAGTTTTGTCAGAGTCTGGCTGGAGTACATTCAAAATAGTTACACATATGCTCTCTCATCCCCAACTTTCTGTCCCCAAAACAGTTTGCTCCTATTCATTCCCTTGCAAGGAGTGAGTTAATTTGGGGTACCTTTCTCCACATAGCCTGCAGAGTTACTCATTATTATCCTTAAATCCAAGGAGTAACCCAGTTTTTCAAGGCTCCTCTAATGAGTCATTACAGGGCTGGGCTTTTAATTCACATTTCTGCCAGACCACAGTAACTCTGAAGAGCAGGAGAGCTAGCCTGACTTCCATAGATGTGTCCAGCTATTGGGCTGCCTGAGCAGTATAATTATTCCCCATTAGTGCTCAATAAAACTGCAGATGGTATGCAGATTGCCAAAAGTGGTTAACTTGACTTATTTTTTCTTCCCTCTCTGAAAAATTTTGGTTTATGCGCCTTCATTTCAAGAAACAAGAGTAAGGCCTGGGCTCAACATACTTACTAATCTTCCCTTCTAGACAGCTTAATATCAGAATACAGGATTATAAATTTTCTATATGGAAACTATAATTACTTGTAATTTAGGCTGGTATATCTGAAGGCACATGCTGCTTTTCCAGAACTAAATGTGCTCATCACAGCTCCTTTCCCTTTTCCAGACAGCATAGACTCACATAGGATGGGATTGCTTTAAAGCCCAGATAGGAGCCTGAAACTAATATAATTTCTGATGGGCAACCGATGAGCAACAATGACTAAAAGATACAGGGAGGTGTCACAGGAAAAATTCCATACATAGAACATTCCCTTGCCACCTGCACCCTCTAGCCTTTCTTTGACCACCCCTCTCCTGCCCCAGCTCTTTGCTGGTGTTCAAGATGAAAGCTTCTGCTAGTTCTGAACCATAGTTCAAGATTAAAAGAGCTTCTGAAGGGCTGTGCAAATTTATGCAAATTCAGTGTGAGCCTGCAGTCAACTCCATTTTGTCCTATACTGCTGCATTGCCTTGCCAGTGGCAGGCTGCTCTGCCTCCTGGAAACACAAGTAACATGGACCCTACGTAAAGTGCCAAGAACCATTTGGTGCCTTGATGTATCAGATTATGAAGCTTTGACAGACGACATGTGTCAGGGAATAATATCAAGACTTCTAGGATTCAGAACGGCAAAAAGCAATGTCACAGATAGGCAGGGAAATTGCTGGAGCACATTGATTTTTTAAAATATCTATCCAGCTTTGGAATTTCCTTTTCATGTCTCTGTGGCTAAAATGTGCTGTTCTGGTAAGAACAATTATTTAGTCTTTCAGGGAGACTTCCTTCTTTGTCCCTTTCAAAACTGGTCTTTCAGGCCTGGGATTACAGAGAGTGATTTGCAGGAATACATCCTGATAAATAAAAGAATTACAAAGACTATTAATTTCATTTGCACATGAATTGTGTATAATTGATATGTGTTCTATTATACTGACATGAACTGCCAAGTCAGTCTTCAGGTGATTTTAAATCTAATTATTCCTACTTTAAGATTGTCATTTCTTGTCTCTCACCACCCCTACCTCCAACTTCTCACCACTTTCATTTCCCCAATTTTCTTGTACCTGTCACCTTTATCCTCTGCTAGGACCGTCAAAGGGACTATCTAAATATTTTTTGAACAGAATTGAAGATGGAGCCAAAAGAAGGAAAAAGAAGTTTAATAGGGATAAAACAGTCCATTTCTCTGACTGCAAGCATGACTACATTTGATCATCACAGGTTGAGGATCCTTGTCTTATACTAAATAAGATTCTAATTACTACTGGTTTAAACCTGCTTTGGTATTATTTTAAGAGAATTAAGTAAAGAATTGGAAGGTACTTACAGTGAATTATTCTCCAGGGTATAATCCCACCAAGACAAGTATATATTAAGTGTTTCCTATGTGCCTGGCACTATGTTAAGCATTAAAAAAAAATATAAAACATATTCTTTGTTCTCAAAGCAATTCCATTCTTGTTGGAAAGATAAGATGAAATTCATGAAATAACTAAGACCGTCTACAATTAAGGGCTGAATTGTGTGAGGTAGGCTGTAAGTGCTGTAGGAGAGAGTTCAGAAAAAGAAATGATTAATGAAGTCTAGAATAGTAGTTAGGGAGAAGGCTTGAACTTGGCTTTTAAGAATGGGAAGGATTTGAATTGGCAGGTGGGACTAGGCCAGGAAAAGAGATTATGAATACAAATTCTCCCATGATCCTCTATAATTCACTTCCTAGCTTTTAGAGAGCTGGTTCATCTATCACCAATAAGATCCTAGACCAGATAGAAATGTACAAACTTAGCTCAAACAAGAGGTGAGTTAGAATGAATACAAAAAACCTGCCTACAGACTACATCGAGAGGGGACTAATAGCATTTACCTCTACTCTGTCTAAGAGTCATAGGCAGAGGGGCATCTACCTGAGAGCAAAAGATTGAAATGTTCTCTGACTCCTTTATTTCCCACCAAGAAGTAAGAATTGAAGGCCAGAGCAAAAGTTTTCATTTTCTTTTTTCTTGAAAAAACTAGATAAAGGAAGAACATTATATAATAGTGTTTAAATTCAATGGTGTTTAAATAGAAACCATAATACAATGGGGCTTTGCCTGGAGATAGGATGCAGGCAGTTTACTTGAGTCAGGCAAATATAATATTTGTAATACGGGAGTGTTTAGAGCACTTAGCAGTTACTTTCTATTAATGAATAGAAAGAAACTCAGAGAAAAGTCTTAGTTTTACTGATAGAAATGATGGTGAAGGGAGTTCAAGGAAAGGAACTAGGACAGAGCTGGGATAGGGAAAAGGAAGGATGCTTTGGATGAAGGCTGTTTCTTCACTACTCAATTACTCAGACCATATGAAGTGTTGGCATACAGAGCAGGGTACTAGGTTCTTGGGTTTCATATTGGCATAGGGTAGCTCCTTTCAGGAAGTTCTCAGCATGACAGGAGAGGTATTGATGATGAAAAATGACACAGTACTGCTCTCTCACTGAATTTAAAATCAATTCTTAAAGATATAAAATGTATACAAATAAATTTTATGCAAGCTGTAATAGAAAGAGAGGAAGAGAGATTCGGGCAAAGTACTTTACTATTTATTCCTAGAGGAAGGCGAGATTACTTTCAGTTGAAAAGATTAGGAAAGACTACACAGTGCTCCAGGAACTGGGCCTTAAAGATAGAGAAGAATTTTAACAGAGATACGGAAGGAATAGTGCCTGCAAAAAATACATGGATGAAGAATAGTACAGGATAAGCTAGAACAGAAATTCTTAAACCAAGGGCTTTAAACATTTTAAAATTGGTCCTTTGATATCTGTATTTCAAAATAATTGTTTTCCTTTGTAATTCTATTTACTAGATTTTATACATTAAAAAACATGATTCTAAGTAGGGGTCCATAGGCTTTATCTGACTGTTGAAGGGGACCATGACACAAAAAAAGTTAAAACTCCTGAATTAGTGAAAGAACTAGTAGTCCAATGTGAATAAAATACAGAATTAGTAAAAGGGAATGTGAAATAATGCTGATAAGGGAGAATGAAGTCTAATTTTGAAAGGTCTCAAATTCTAGGCTTTTCTTTAATCGCATAGGCAATAGGCAAAAACCATTGAAGGTTCTTGAACCATTGAAGTGGCATGGTCAGATTTGTGTCTTAGGAAGGCCACTTTGACAGCTTTGTGAAGGATAAATTGGAGAGGGGGCATAATGCTGTGTTATAATAGTCAACAGAAGAAATTATTAGGACCTGAACTTGGGAGATGCCAGTGTCAGTAGAGAGGAGAGGACAATGAAAAACGTTCAAGAGATAGAAGTAACAGTAACTAATTAGTTGTGGGTGATTATGGATAGGGAAGACTCAAAGAGCTTTCAAATCTAGGTAACTGGGAGGATGGTGGTACCTTTAACAGACAAAGGAAAATTGAGAGGAGGGGCAGGTTTGGAGAGAAAAAAAATTATAAATTCAGCTTTGGCTATAAGAAATTTGAGGTGGTAATAGCACATAAAAATGCAGTGTGGTACAAGCAGTTGCAAATAGAGAACTGAATCTCAAGGAAAAATTAGGGCTAGATTTATCAACGTATAAGTCATCTAATATAGTGTTGATTGATAATGGAGACCCTGGAAATGGATCACATTCCCAAGGAAAAGTGTGTTAGAAGGAAAGAAGAAGAGGACTCAGAAGAGAGCTTTGTGGGGAACTCACATTTTATTAGTTCATTGTCCTTCTCCCACTTGCTTAGGGAATTAAGAAAGCTGTTAAACAGGTAAGAGCTTTGAGTTAATCCAGCTCTTCTGGATCCTAATTTGTAATTATATAAGAAAAGTGACTGAACTGTTCTTATCGTTTAACCTAGCACTCCAACTGCTGAGCATATATACCCCAAGGAGGTTAAAGAGAGAATCTAAGGTCCAGTATGTATCAGAATATTTATAGCAACTTTTTGTACTAACAAGTAACTCAAAACAAAGAAGGTGTCCATAAATTAGGGAATGACGGAATCAACACTGATATGAGAATGTAGGAAGGAAACAAGCATTTATTGAGTACCTACTGTGTGCCAGGAACTTTACAAATACCTCACTTGATCCTTATAACAATCCTAGGAGGTAGATGCTATTATTATCAACCCAATTTTATAGTTGAGAAAACTGAGGTAAATAGAGGTTAAGTCATATGCCTGGAGTTATGCAGCTAGTAGGGGTCTAAAGTTGAATTTGAACTCAGGTCTTCCTGACTCTAGGCTCAATGTTCTATCCACTGTGCCACCTGCTTGCCTCCAATGGAATATTATTGTGCAGTAAGAAAGGAAGAATATAAGGAGTTCAGAGATTTGTTTGAAGAACAGTATATTGATCAATCAACATATATTTATTAATCACCTATGTGCCAAGTACTGTTTGAGGTATTAGATACAGAGACAAAGATAAAGCAAAATAATCCTACCCTTATGGAGCTAATATTCTATTGCAGGAAAACATCATGTATAAATGTACTTACACACATGTACACATATACATAAATATATATGTATATATATGAATATGAAGAGGGAAATGTAAGTATGTGTGCATATACATAATACACATATGTATGTATATATGCACACTCATATATTAATGTGATACACAAAATGAATAGAGGGGTGGTGGAGTCACTAGTAACTGGCAGACCAGAAAGGGCTTTATGTAGAAGGTGACTATTGACTTGAAAAAAAAAAAACCCACAAAAGCTAGAGTTTGTGGAGATGAACATTGTACAGAGTAATAGCAATATTGTATGGTGATCAACTATGGAGGACTTAGCTATTCTCAGCAATATAGAGATCCTTGTACCTTAACCTCTCACTTGGACATACTCCCTGACTTTGAATTCATGGTTCCATCTTTATTCCTGGTTTCTGTCATTCTTGGTTCTACAGTATTTCAACAACTGCTCTTTATTCCTTCAACCATTCTTATCCTGACTCCTAATTGATACACAGTTTTGTAAGGGGAACAATAATATGGAGCAGTTTGGATTCAGTATTGGAGGTGAAAGTGGGAAGACTAGATATGAGGATATAGGGTCCAGGAATGCTAATCTGGCTAGAATGGAGAGCACAAATTAGAATTTCCCAGAGGCATAAAAACAGATGCAGAGTTTCTAAGTATTCTTTAATGTCTCCCCTGCATGATTTTTATTCTGATGCTATTCCAGACCTCATCAGACATGGGTTTGTGACTTCTAGAGTACTTCTGTAAAAGATTCTGCCCTGGGCCTTAGGCAGGGGTGTTCTGATAAATGTTTAATAACAAGCTCTGAAAAAATGTGTGCATCACACACTTTCAAGTTTAATCTGCCTTATCAACATTTTCTCCATCACTATCTCAGTTTTATATAATCAACAAAAGAATAATAAACCATGATTTTTTTTTAGCATTGTCCAATTTCTGAGGTATAAATGTTGACACTGAAAATTTAACAATTGACTCTCTCCATTAGGAACTGGCTCCCACATAGTTCTCTGATAGGCCTTGCTCATTGTCAGCCTCCTGGTAGGTCTTGCTCCTTGTCAGCTTCATAGGAGCATCAGAAGTGTTGTAGAAGGCCCTTGCCTTGATCTTATAGCTTTTATCTTTTACTGCTTTCAAAATATCATTGATCATTGAACCCCCAACTCACAGAAGGCACTGAGTTGACTACCTGCTAGATCCTTGAAAACTCACTTGGCTTTCTGGATTCCTAGAGGCAATATGGTGAAATGGGAAGAATATTACATATGGGATCAGAAGACAACATAAGACAAGTTACTTGTCCTCTCTAGGCCTCAGTTTCCTCATCTGTAAAATTAATGGGCTGGATTAGATGGTCATTAAGTGTTCTTTCAACTCCAAATCAATAATCTTGGAGCTCACATTTGAATCTTAGCTGTCTACTTATTATTTAATTTTTAAAAAGTCACTTTTCCTTTTTGGGCTTCAATTTGATAATCTACAAAATGAAATTTTTTTAAATATATGATCCCTAAGATCCATTCTAGCTCAAAAATTACGATCCTGTTTTCTGTACCTTTCCCCCTTTTTGCCACTACTACTAAATCTTAATGATCAAATCTAGCGCCCTCTTTCTTTCTTACCTTTGCTACCATAATTCTAGATGGCAAAAATGTGTGTCCTAATATCTACTACTTTCCTTCACAAAGGAAAAGAGTAGTAGACAATGAACAGAACTTCAGGTAATTAAGAATACATTAAAAGAAACTATACTACCAGGGGCAGCTAGGTGATGCAGTGGATAGAGCTTTGGCTCTGGATTTAGGAGGACCTGAGTTCAAATCCAGCCTCAGACACTTATGAGCTCTGTGACCCTGGGTAAAGTCACTTAACCTTAATTGCCTCACTAAAACAAAAAAAAAATGAAAAACAACAAAATAAAGAAACAACCTTACCTATACTGGGTTCTAGCTATACTTCCTAATACTATTTTCTAGCTAAAATTTCATAGGGTCTAAATTGGTCTTTATGATTCTCTAGACCTAGAGGCCATGAGACAGAGTGCTGCTCCCTCATGGGCCCCCAAACAAGACTGTTAATCCTGATCCCAGACCATTTTCCATTTACTTGTAATTTACCTGCACAGATACTCTAGGCTTAGTTGGTTAGTTTACAAGCCCAAGTCAATTAAGAAGCCTCTTGATTTCTTTTGATGATCCGGTCATATTCCTACACAAATGCTAAGCTGATTCCCCTTTGAGAGGTGGAATGTAATGAGATTTAGACCTGGAAATGACCTTAGACGCCGTGTAGACCAACACCATTTTATTTAGCATCACAGATTTAACTCTGGAAGAAGCTTGAGAGAGGCATCTAGCCCAATCCCCTCATTTTACAGATGGAATCAAGCAACAAGCATTTATTAAGCACCTAATGTGTGCCATGTACTGACTTGCTGTGGCTTACATAGGTGAGAAATATCAGTGAAGATTTGACTTTAGGACCTCTGGCTATAAACAGGCTACACCTCTTTCCAGTACACAGTGAGACAACTAAGCCCTGATGAATTTAAGCAACTAGGGCCATATAAGTAGGAAATAGTAGAATTGAGATTCATCTGACTTTAAATTGAGTGCATTTTGCACTACACCACACTGTCTTGCTCTCATTAAAGATATATTATTGTAGGAGAGAGCACTGGCCTTGAAGTCAGGAGGACCTGAGTTCAAATCCAGCCTCAGACCAAACACTTGACACTTAATAGCTGTGTGACCCCTGGGCAAGTCACTTAACCCCAATTGCCTAAAAAAAAAAAAAAAGATACATTATTGTACCCTTCAACTAGAAAAGAAGCTTAGAATCTACTTATCTGATTCACCTCCAGAGTTCCAAAAGATGATCTCTTGTTCTGTTGTTAGGAGATGGACATTGACTGACAAGGAAAAAAGGAATGTCTGGTTTTGGAGTTGTGTACCAATTTTGTTATCCTAGAGCAAATAGTAATAAAATTTGTGAGTGTTTATATGGGTGTGTGTGTGTGTGTGTGTGTGTGAGAGAGAGAGAGAGAGAGAGAGAGAGAGAGAGAGAATGTGGGTGTGTTGTCTTTCTTCCCTTAAACTCCCTTGAATCACTTTTGGCCCAGGTCTTAAGTCAAGCCAAGGCCTTCACTTGCCCTCAGCCTAAAGGGATTAACTTATTGCTTGGCTGTATGTCAGTCTATAGGCTAAATGTATAAGTGTCAAGTAGTTATATATTTCTCTATTCTTGGTTTTGCATTCTGCACATAGAGCTGCTGAGCCCTAAGTAAATCTAAAGTATATAGATCATTAGGGAAAGTATTGAACCATTTGCTTGGAGAATAGACATAGATTAACTGGGGCTGGCTTGAGGCACTCCTATCAGTAACACTCCTGGAAAGATTTTAGGATTTCAATGAGAAGAGTCTTTTGTTATAGAGTGGCAACCACAAAGGAATGGGTGAAAGTAGGGGTAAGGGGAATGGGGAAGTACTTTTGTGGTGTTTGTCCCTTTTGCTTTAAACAGCAGTTGATCCTTCCTTAATACTTTTAGTTCTTGCCACACTAAGGAATTCAGTTTATGCTAATTTTTAGGTCTTTGTTTATACACTGTTGCTTCATATGAATTACAGTTGTTTGGGGAGTAGTAGTGATGGAAACAATACCAGCAGCAGCTGTTTCCCAATTCAGTTTCAAAAGTGCCTTACATCCTCCACCTTTTGACAATGTATTCATCCTTCAAAGCCCTTTTTACCTGCCACCTCATTTATGAAACCTAACCTGTTCTGCTCATCTGAAAGGGATTGTTCCCTCATCTGATTTTATTGGACTTTGTATTTTCCTCATGTGCTTAAAATATTCTAATTCAGATAATATTTGTGTATATCTTATTTCCCTCTCCCAGAATGTGTGTTTTTGGGGGACAGAGACCATTTTTTATATCTCCCCGAGCACTCCCTACAGAGCATTGCATCTAGTAGAAACATAACCAATGTTTGTTGAATGAATGAATATCCGAAGAGGTTATATGGTGTAGAGGAAAGTGCTGGATTTAGAGGACCTAGGTTCAAGTGGGCTCTGCTACTTAATGCTTGTGTGACCTTGGGCAAGTCATTTAACTTCTCTGGACCTCAGTTTCCTCAATTATAAAATGAGAGGGTTGGACTAGATGACTTTGAAGATCTTTTCCCCTTTCAGATCACCTCCCATCTGGTCTGTAGATATTTTGTATGTACCTAGTTTTTTGCATGTTACTTCCCCCATTGGAACATGAGTGCTTGGCAAGCAGGAGCTGATTTTGCCTTTCTTTGAATACCCAGTGATATTCCTGGCATATGAACAAGTTATTAATAATTTTTTTTTTTAGGCAATTGGGGTTAAGTGACTTGCCCAGGGTCACACAGCTATTAAGTGTCAAGTGTTTGGTCTGAGGCCGGATTTGAACTCATGTCTTCCTGACTTCAGGGCCAGGGCTCTATCCATTGCCCCACCTAGCTGCCCCTAATAATTTTTTTTGATTGACTAGATCAGGAAATCTAACCTGTGTGTGTGTGTGTGTGTGTGTGTGTGTGTGCGTGCACGCGCCCATAATGAACAACTTTGGCAGTCTGGTGAAGCCGATTGACCCCTTCTCAGAATATTTTTAAATTAATTAAATAAAATACATAGGTTTACAAAAGACACAATCTGTATTGAAATACAGTTGTAGAGCTATTTTTAAAAAGTTAATTTTCCTTATGTTAAGAACTCCAGCTACAAATGAATACCTTTACTTTGCTATCAGAAGAAATAGAAAAGGCTTCACTTAAAGAAAGCTCTTTTTAATTTTCAGTTGAGTATCTGTTATCTCTTAAGCAAAATTTTCTTTTAAAAATAAAATATTTTGGAAATATATTTTAAAATGTCAGGAAAATTTTTTTTTAAATGGCATACTGGTAGTTTCTACCATGGTTTCAGCACTGAATTTGAAATAAGAAACAAGTACCAGTTTCTGGCCCATTTATTCAATAATTTTATGTTGAACACAGATTATATTCCATATATGAATGTCTTGTAGGTAAGTCAAGACATATCCTTATGGGACTTTTAAAAAAATCATAAATGAAAATGTGTCAGAACATGTTTGGCTTCATGAATATCCCCTCTGTGAGCTAAATGAACTGGTGTTATTCATAAATGAAACTGTGCTGCAAGAGCAACTAATTATTAATAATTTTTTTGACCCGTTTGATCTGATATCAACATGTTTTCTTGATAAAGACATTAACCAATGCTTTGTAATTACCTATTGTTGAGGTAAAAATAGCAATTTTCACTTCAACTTTAAGAAGTTAAATTATGCTTTATTTTGTGCTCTGGAGAGTGGATTTCTGTGGCTGGGGTTGTACAAGGTTAAGATATCATGTCTTACAACACTAGTATTTTGTGTATGACTGTGTGCCCTGGCCCATGCAATCCTACAGAAGTAAATTTCTATGGCTTTCCAATTAGAGAAGAATCAAGGTCCAATTAATTGTCTCACAGTTACTAATCACAACAGTAAATTAAACTTAGTATAAAACTTGTTATTGAATTCTATTTCCTTCAAGTTGATTAAATTAGATGTGTGGGTAAGATAATGTGTGTTTTATGGTCTGACTGCAGGAACATGGGATAGTGATGGGAGACTATAGGGTCTTCTAGCTGCAGGAATTATGAAAATAAATTTTCAATGGCTCCTCATTGCCTATCAATTAAAAACCAAACTCCTTACCCTCTTATTCAATTATTATCTGGTTCCAAGTTTCCTCTTCAGTCTCATTTGACACTGGAGGCTTCACTCCATACTCTATACTCAAATCACACTAGGCTACTTTCTATCTTGAAACATGTTTCTTGTCCTTTCTGCACTTGCACCTGCATGCCTTTATTCACACTCTTAACCGTACCTGGGAGGATGTCCTATAGCATCTTAACCTCCCATATCATCTTAACCTACTCATTTTTCAAGACCCTTGCCAACTGCCACCTAATCCATGAAAACTTCCATGCTCTCCACAGCTGAATGTGGTTATCCTTCACCTGATTTCACAGTATTCTATATATGTACCTAAAATATTCTAATCCAGATAATATTTTTTCTAATCCAGATAATAATAATAATCCAGATAATATGTTTATTATATGCTTCCCCACCAGAATGCATGATTCTAGGGAGAAGGCATTATTTTTGCATTTCTCTTAGCACTCCTCACCATGTGTAATACCCCCTAGGTACTTAATCAATGTTTATAGAAGGAATATGCAGCATGGTACAGTGGAAAACACTGGATTTGGAGCCAGAGGACCTGGGTTCAAATCCTGGGTCTCCTTCATTTAGCTCTTTGGACCTTGGTTTCCAATGAGAGGTTTGGACTAGATAACCTTGAATGACCTGTCCTTCTCTATATTTATGAACCTATGAATCATGGAAATACCAGATTCTAACAGTTTCTTTAATATTTTCAGTGGAGGGCCTTCCCTTACTGATTATTATTATATTAACTTAATTCCTTTTCTGTGAGAAAGTTATTTTCTTCTTCCTTGGTTTCCATTTCAGAGGAAGAAACATACAAGAAGAAAAAGCTGCTACCTTCTCATTTATATTGTTAGAATGGGGTGTCATTGGCAAATTTATAATCTATATGAATTGGCTTATTGCAGTTGTCAACAGCCACCTACAGCAATAATAAAGGCAAAATAGATCCTCATAAATATCTAGATTCCTCATTATTAGAGCTTGACTTAACCAATCATGGCCTCATAAAAAAAGTTTATTTCTTTTTTTTTTCTTTCTCTCTCACCATGAAAGATGCTCATTTTTTTGAAGACTGACTGCAATGTCACAATTTTGGTAACAAACAGAGCATGAAGCATATTGTCAAATATATGTTTAGGGAATAAGGATCCAATAATATTTTATCTGACTACCAATGCTCCTGAATTTAAAATATAACCTCAAATCTATCAGGTTCTTTTCAACTGTTTAACACATACAAGTTTAATAAGAATTCTAAGGATTTTTTGTCCTTGAACTTGGGGTTCCCAGGGAAAATGCAAAGTTAGCTTTGGAGTTTAGCATATTCATTGTTCTTTTTTTTTTTTTTTTTTGCTTAGGCAGTTGGGGTTAAGTGACTTGCCCAAGGTCACACAGGTAGTAAGTGTCAAGTGTTTGGTCTGAGGCCAGATTTGAACTCCAGTCCTCCTGACTTCAGGGCTGGTGCTCTATCCACTGCACCACCTAGCTGCCCCCATATTCATCATTCTTGAACCCTAATAATTGTTTTGAAAAAGAATGATAAAGGGGAGAGAAGAGGAAGAAAGCTTCCACACTGCAGGAAGAAAGAAAGGAAGGGACAGGAAGGTTAAAGGTGTTGATTTAGACCAATAGGAAATATAGGCTCACTTCCAGCACTTCCTTATATCAGGCTTCAAGCTAGAGTACTCTCAGACTCAGTACTCTTTTCAGATTAGACAAATCATGGAATTTGAGTGTCTCAATGTAGGTTTGGAAAGAATTGGAATCCCAAAGGATAATACAAGGAAAGGCAGCAACTCCCTTACCTGGTCCTTAATGTTGCTAAGGGAAAAGCCTGGGTCTCCTTCATTTAGCTCTCTGGACCTCGGTTTCCAATGAGGGATTTGGACTAGATAACCTTGAATGACCTGTCCTTCTCTATATTTATGAACCTATGAGTCATGGAAATACCAGATTCTAACAGTTTCTTTAATGTTTTCAGTGGTGGACCTTCTCCAGTCAAGGAGTAGAGGAGGAGAACCACACAGTTGAGGCATAGAGTTCTTGATCCAGCTTTTGAATTCTGTGTTCCTGATGGCAAAGCTTTGGAGATAGGCTATTGAGACTCTGAGCTAAGACTGATGCTTCCAAGGAGAAAACTGGTCCAGCTGGGAGATGGAGAACTATCAGACAAAATGCAGCATAAGACATGATAGACATAGATAGAGAAAGTGAACCAAGTCAGCCCTATTGAGGAGCCTTACAAAACAAAAGGACAGTAAAGGTGGATGGATATAAGATTCCACTGGGATCTTGAATAGAGTTAGGTGCTCAACATAGTGTGAAGCAGGGTGAGTTTTCATGTGGTCAGCTTAATTGGGTCAAAAAGGACCAGGCATTGGGGTAGAAAGCTGAGCTCAGACCTGGGCTGTAGGTCAAGATTTGGACTGTTGCTGAAAACTGAGGAATTGGGGTTAGTCGATATTCAAACTTCCCCTCTACTGGAAAGGGGCTTTGGACCTTCCTTGCTGGTTTAACTCTTCAGCATGACTCAGGGATTTTGATCTTTTCCGAAGCTTTTTTCCTAAGAGCCACAAGGGGCCTCCAAGGTCATCTAGTCGAACCCCTTCATTTTACAGTTGAAGAATCTAAGGTCCTGAAGAGTTAAGTGAATTGCTTGAGATCACATAGGAAGTAAGTGGAAAAGCCAGGATTTGCCCTGAGGTCCTCTGATTTCAAATCTGGCCTTTTTTCTACTTCACTATTCCCTCAGTTGTAGGAGCAACAAAGAAAGAGAAACTGAAACGTGAAAAGCTATTGGTTTAGGAGTGGCCAAGAAGAGATGGTGTTTCTCCATTAAACTATGTAGTGTCCAGTGCAAATGGTGATAGGTGACTTTAGAGAGTAAGTGGGGTGAATTCCCATGATCATAGCAGAGCTTTCCAAGGGCTTAGACCTATCCAATCCCTTCCTACCCTGGGAATATGACACCTTATATATAAAGTCTTTTGAACAAATATTTGAATCCCTCTGGGAGATCCCTACCCTTGTGGACTGCCCAGGGAGTGATTGCTGAGAATAAGGAAGCCAGCTAACAGACAAAATAAAGATAAACAATTCCCAAAGCCCTTGCTTTAGGTACGGGGTTATGGAAAGGTACTAGACAGAAGGCTAATAAGACCAAGGAATGTATCTGTCAGCTTCACAGTGATGATTTTAACAGTCTAGGTCATTTGAATATTATTAAATAATAAAAACATATTTTGTGTACTTTATCATTTATAAAGTGCTTTCCCCAATTCAATCTAGAACTGTATCAATATTTCTATTTTACAGATGTGGGAAGCCCCAGAGAGATCAAGTGATTTTCCCCAGGTCAAGAGCCAGAAATTAAACTTAGTTTGATTTAAAATTTTTAAGCCTTAAAATCATTGTCTTTCCCATGCCACTCTCATAATGGTATAAATTAAATTTAAAAAATTAAACACAAATTCATATTAAATTACTTATTACAAAACAATAACAATCTAGTACAGTGGTTAAGATTCCCCTAAATGTGCTATGTTTAAAAAGACACTGATAAATTGGATTAAATGGTGTCCTTCTAACCTCAGCCCCAGTCCTATGCACATAGGACTGGATTAAACATACTTAAATCTTAAACCATGTCAAATTTAAGAGGCCCTATTGCATTATAACACTGCATCCCCCAAATATGTATTATATGACAGGAAGAACAATGAATACAGAAATAATAATATTTGTACATTTACTGGTACTTGGGCAAGGATGCAACCATTTCCCTTTTTCCTTTATTTTTAACCAATTATGTAAAACTTGAAATTTAGTTTTTTTTTTTTCTATCTAGAGCCCTTTTATTACAAAGATCTAAACTATAGCATGCTTAGTTTGTGCATAAATTCAGAACTAATTGCATATCACTACAGGTATAACCCAAAAAAGTTATACCAGCTAACATTATTTGAAAATAACACTTTAATATTTATAATCAGACCCCATCAAAAAGTCACAAAACTCTACTGTAGCATTGTTTGTCCCATTGCCAATTTATAACGTTGTTCCTGTGGAACTAATTGCCCTGTATAATGTTGTTTCACTTAATGCATTTTTGCATAGCCAATTGATGATGTCAGGTGAGAAATGCTTCCTTTTCTGAGGGGAGAAAAATGACTCTGGACTTGCCAGGGGGTAGTTCAGATAAGTAATTTTTAACCCCATTTTAGAACTCTGACTATTTAATGTTCAGATGAGATTGGGAGAGATCCTCTAGGGCACAAAGGTGGGTTTCAGTGGGAAGATGGTGAGACGCAATAAAGAACTAGTCTAGACTATTGTTTGAGAACTACATGTTTGCTGGGAGACAGTCTCGAGGACTCCTAAGGAGCACTTGAAGCACATCAGATATGTAACTAGCACGACCAGATTTTACATTTGTAAAATAGTTTGACCCTAGGAGAACAGAATCTGGTCAGGAGGGAATGGGGATAGAAGAGATAAGAGAGGAATGACTGCAGAAGCAGTATAAAGAACAATGGCAGACAAGGCCTAAGGATCTCATACTATGGGAATTTCCATGTCCAAGGGCAAGTGCATATATTTAGTTTGGTGAATATGCTCATGTTAAGGCAGACAGTTGAAGATCTGAGAAAGGATTACAGCATACCTGAATGCATTTTGGGTAGTTACCTAATATCATAAGGCATCCTGTATTTTCATCAACAAGTTGAATCAAACTTGGAGCACATGCAGGGCTATTCCCTTTTTATCTGTTGGACTAGTGGATAAATGCATACTCATGTCATTAAATGATTGAATTACTCTGAATCTCTTGGGGAGGGACATGGCTTTTAGGAGAGCAGCAGAGACAATGTCTAAGTCCTTGCTGTGATTCCAAAGAAACTCTTATTGGTGGCACAATGGATTTTATCTAGAGTCATGATGACCTGAGTTCAGATATAGCTCAGACCCTGGTCTAGGCAAATCATTTAACCTCTGTCTATTTCAGCTTTTTCATCTATAAAATGGACAATAACAGTAGCAATCTCCAGGGTTATTGTAAGGATAACTTATTTGTAAAGAGCTTTGTAAATCATAAAGTGCTATACAAAATCTAACTATTATTGTTATTGTCATCATTATCATTCATAACCACATATAGGTTTCAGTTAAGAAAAGTGGGTATTGCTGTCTCTTCCATCATATCCTCATTTTGCTTCTGCCAATAGGATATCATTGCTGGGTCTCTCCTCCTCTCCCTTATCCATCCCTGATTCCCTCGTATTTCAGGGCTCTACAGCAGCTGGGTGGCTCAGTGGATAGAGCTTCAGGCCTGGAATCAAGAAGACTCATCTTCCTGAGTTCAAATATGGCCTCAGACATTTACTAGCCGTGTGACTCTAGGCAAATCACTTAACTCTGTTTGTCTCAGTTTCCTCAGAAATGAGATGGAGAAGGAAATGGCAAACTACTCCAGGATCTTTGCAAGAAAACCCCAATGGACATAGCTGCATAACAATAATCCTGTCCTTACTACTAAGACACATATTCCAACATTAGATGTCCTGAATATCCCTCTCCAAAGGGATCATGGTTCTAAAGTTTTATATACAATTGCTGATTGAATTCATTATTTTGACTGAAACCTCTCCTCCTATCTCTGGATTTTACATTGTTGTTACATTTACATTGTTGAACAAATTAGCCAAAATGTCATTAGAAACTGATTAGTAATTTGTATTGGTATAAAAAAATAATTGGCAGAATTCCATTGTTTTGCCTTTTAATTCTTAATTTACATTTTTAATGTATGGTATCTTCAGTTATAGTTCAGAGTTTTCTCTTTTGTCTAGGTCTCTGATGTAATAGAGGAGCATCTCTACCCCCTTCTCAAACACATATAGATAATGATGCACACTGAAGAGTCAACACAATTATCAACTTGTTTTAAAAATTGATCTGAGTATATTATTTCTTTTGAAATTTTGTGGTATGTTACTATCTTCTTCTGTAAGTTCTAGCCAAAATGTGACACATTTACACCTTCATTCAAAGTACCTGCTCTATGATTCAGTCTCCAGAGGTCATGGTTTGCCTTTTGGTTTGCCCTGTTTTCTTTCACCACATATTTAAAATGGGTCAGTATTGATCAATCAGGCCCCATCAATGTAGAAGGTTCAGTATTGAAGCCAAGTTGATTCTGTCTTTAACATATGAGATATCAGGGTTTAAAATTATGATCTGTCTCTCTGGTTCAGTTTTCTTATTTGGGCAACTTATTAGGCAACTCCCCTCCCTGCACACCAGGTGGCAGACAGGGGACTGAAGTAACAAAGTATATAGTCAATAGAACCGACATAGATTGCTAAATTAGCACATTCCTTTCCAGGGAACCTTGAAAATGAGCATATATGCTCATGGTACAGTAGATAAGTCTACTTGCTTCATATATCAGGAGTCTGTCAAACTTGAGACTATCTCCCTTTGACTATACTCAGGTTATAGAGTGCACAGAAGGAGAACAGCTTATCTGGTGCTATTCATTGCAGACGAGGATCAAGGGAAGCAGTAGTTACATAAATCCATTTTGTACTTCCTTCAGTGCTGATGTACCCTAGTCAGACCAGTTATACTGTGGCATGTATGTAGGAGAATGAGGAAGTGGACAGCAGAATCTTATAGTGGAGCAGCTGAGAAAGTCTGGGGTTTTCCCCTTCTATGTCCTTGAGTTGGTGGTTGGAGTAGTTGAGAGGTCATGTGGTATGTCTGTATTTTCCTGCTTGTCTTGCATAGTACATGGCCAGTCCCGGCACTGTTTCAGAACTAATATAAAGAATGCTTCTAAAAAGGGATTTAATGATAATGACATGCTCTACAGAATTGTATATGTCATTCTTCAGGACAACTCCATCCCCCATCACTGGAGGAGAGTGTAGCATGGCAGTTTGCACTCAGAGGACCTGGATTTGAATTTCATGTCTACTATTGACTACCTGTGTAAACTTGGGCAAGTACTTCATTTTTCTAGGTCTGTATTTCCTTTTTTATAACATGAACAGAACTGGACTGGATGATCTCCAATGTCCTTTTCAGCTGTAAAGCTTATGATCCTATAATATTGCCCACTGTTGGGCATTTTGTGGCAGATGGTAATGATGGCTGGTGGAGGTAAGGCTATGCCATCAGTTACAAGCAGCCTGGATAGTAGGACAGTCAATTTATCTATAACTTTTCCCTTTCCCCATTCATTTGTGCTTTCTGGCAATAATGTATAATGGACTGAACATTGATCTAAAAGCACTGGGATGCTTAAGTTTATCATTCATTGTCTATAAATATTGGGCAAGCTAGTTAACCCTTCTGGCCCTTGCTTTCCCTTGCTACATAATACCATTGAACCCTAGAACTGAATGGAACCAAGTTCATTCTACAGATAAAGAAGGTGAAGTTGGGGGCAGCTAGGTGGTGCAGTGGATAGAGCACCAGCCCTGGATTCAGGAGGACCTGAGTTCAAATCCGGCCTCAGACACATAATACTTACTAGCTGTGTGACTCTGGGCAAGTCACTTAACCCCATTGCCTAGCCAAAAAAAAAAAAAGCAAAAAAAAAAAAAATAAGAAGGTGAGGCTGGGAGAGAGAACTAGAACAAGGGGTAGGCAAAATAGGTAGCTGCTTAGGACACAATTTGAAGCTGGGGCACAGTGTGCTACATATGTTGATCCTTAAATAAATTTGCATAGTTTTGCTCTCTGTGGATGATTATTTTGTGCCAAATCTTATAGTGAAGGTCCTAAACCCCCAATAGACAACAATACACAAGGGAGGGAAGCAGGAAAAAATTTTTAAACTTTCCCAGGAACACACAAATGTCTTGTCTTATCTTAGCCCAGAGAAGTTAAGTCCTGTATGTGTGTGTGTGTGTGTGTGTGAGCACACATGTGTGCACGTGTGTGATACAGCTAATATTATAGGCAGGGCTGGAATTGGAGTTCAGGTCTCTCATCTTCTAGTTTGGTGTTCTGGTGGTATAGTGGATAGAGTCCAGCGACCTAGGTTTATGTCCTACTTTCAGACACTTACTAGCAATGAGATTATAGACAAGTCAGTTAACCCGTCAGAGCCACAATTGTCTCATCTGTAAAATGGTGGTGATAACACTTGCACTTTGTAAACTTTAAAGCACTACTTAAGATGTAATCGTTTTTCCCACAAACCACTAAAAATAGTTTTAAAAAAATGAAATGAGTAGATAAAGGGGAAAGTCCTTTGAGGTTTTCTGGGAAAATGTACTGTACTAAGTAGCGGTGGCTGCTTTTGTTATGAGGCCACATCAACCTGAGCAGTTCTGAAAAGGAAAAACAATACCTTATTTCACTGCTAATTATTCAGCCAGAGAAGCTTTTCCCTTGCCAATCCATCACTACCTTCATGAGATTTTACCGTTATGGTCTAATCATAGGTCACCCGTCTGTCTGTCGCCATTATATTATCCATCTATAAGCTCTGAACACTAATGTCTACTTCCCAAGCTCACTGGTGGGAATGAATTGATGAATGTGGTGTTGTATTGCTCTCTGGCACTCTGACATTCTCTGAACAACTATAACACTTAGGGTGCCTAGCACAGTGCTTTACACATAGGAAACAATCAATACAAATTTGCTGGGTTAAATGAAATTAGAGTCTACATTATTCATTTGCCATGTATCATAATCTCCCTGATAATATTAGCTATCTTTTATGGTGTCTACATTGCATCTTCCTTTGTAAGCCTCAGAGTGCCCATCAGCCAGAAGATACTGAATATAGCAATGTGATTTGATGGATAAGAGACCTAAGAAATGAGTAATAAATAATAATAAAAATAATAATATTACTTTGTTGTTGGTCAATTGTTTTTTTTTCAATTATGTCTGACTTTTCGTGACCCCATTTGGGATTTTCTTGGCAAAGATACTGAAGTGGTTTGCAATTCCTTCTCCAGCTCAATTTATAGATAAGGAAACTGAGCCAAACAAGGTCAAGTGACTTGCCACAGCTAGTAAGTGTCTGAGGCTGGATTTGAACTCAGGCCTTCTTGATTCCAGGGCTGGCACTGTATCCACTGTGTCACCTAGCTGCCCCAATTATATTTATATAGTGCTTTAAGTTTCTCGAAGCACTTTTCAAATATTTTCTCATTTGATCCTTACAACAACTCTGTGAGATAGGTGTTATTATCTCTATTTTACAGTTGAGGAAGATGAGGCAGATAGAGGTTAGGTGACTTGCCCAGGGTCCCACAAATAAGGTGTCAAAGGCTGGATTTGAACTCAGGTCTTCCTAACTTCAGGCCCAGCATTATATCCATTGCACCACTTAACTTCTAGTACCAGCACTATAATTGTAGATGTTTTGTGTTATTTTGAAATTTATTTTGTATGAAAAGTAGAGTGGTATAATGGATAAAGAACTGGCCTTGAAGCCAGAAAGACCTGGGCTGAAGTCCTATCTCTGAGAATACTGGCTTTGTGATTCTGGGCATGCCACCTAATTTCTCAATGTCCTAAGAAATTCTCTAAGATCATAAATTGGGAAGAATGTGAAGCCTGTGTTGGCAGGAGTTTCAGTATCAGGAATTTTCTAATAAAATCATAGATACGGTCCCAACCCCTATATTTTGTATATTCATCTTTACATATTCTCTCTCCTGATAGAACTTAAGCACTGTGAGGACCTAGAGGTTCTTATTTGATTTCAGTTTTGCCTTTGTATTTTCAGGGCTTAGCACAGTGCATGGCACACAGTAGGCACTTAATAGATACTTCTTGACCGATTAAATACTATAACCTCTGTCTCACTGAAGATTGGAAAATAAAACCCTTTTTGTTATTGTTCAGTCGTTTCATTCATGTCTTCCTCTTCGTGATCCTATTTGGGGTTTTCTTGGCAAAGATACTGGAGTGGTTTGCTATTTCCTTCTTGAGCTCATTTACAGATGAGGAAACTGAGGCAAATAGGGTTCAGTGACTTGCCCAGGGTCACACAGAAAGTAAGTGTCTGAGGCTATGTTTGAATTCAGGAAGATGAGTCTTCCTGACTCCAGACCTGACACTCTATCTACTGTGCCACCTAGTTGCCCTGGTAATCTGTTAATTGACTCACAATTACTCAAAGAATGATATGGGCTATTATCTACTAGACTTGGCATCTGGAAGACCAAGATTCAAATCTCTTCTGTATCACTCCTTGGCTGACCAAAAGCAAGTCATTGAATTTCCTTGTAAAACGAAGACAATACTATCTGTAGCAACCATGTCAAGATTGTTCTGAGCTTGTGCATGTAAAGCACTTGGTAAACCTTTAAAAAGATACCTAAGCTCTGTGATGCCAGTTCTTCCCCCCTCTCTCTGTCTTCTTAACTCCCTTCTTTCTAACTTCTGACTTTATCACTCAACCAAAACTACTCTTTTTGAAATTTCTCAAGATTTCTTAGTTATCAAATTGAATTATCTCTTCTCAGTCCTTTTCCTTGACCTTTGTACAACATTGATTACCTCCTTCTCCTCGCTGGGTTTTTGTGACACTGTTTTCTCCTGGTTCTTCTCCCTGGATGAACATTCCATCTTAGTCTCCATTGCTGATTCCTCATTCATGTCACATCCCCTAACCACAGGTATTCCTCAGGACTCTGTCTTGGCAAATCTTTTCTTTCTATACTCATTGCCTTAGTGATCTTATCAGCTCCCATGGATTCAATTGCCATGTTTATGTTGATTATTCTCAGGCGTCAT
Organism: Vombatus ursinus; assembly: GCF_900497805.2. NCBI lineage: Eukaryota > Metazoa > Chordata > Mammalia > Diprotodontia > Vombatidae > Vombatus > Vombatus ursinus. Next base: position 27,527,329 of record NW_020954594.1, on the reverse strand, counting down.
CTCTTTCTTCTAAGCTTCTGTCTCACTTCATGAACTCCCTCCTGGACATGTCTATCTGGATTTTCCATAGGTATCTCAAACTTAATGTAATCCAAAGCAAAACTCATTTCTCTCCTCTCTACTCCTTCTTCTGAGCTTCCATGGTATTGTTGAGGATACCACCATCATCTTCCCAGTTGCCAAGTTTCACATCCTTGACTCCGCACTTCCACTAAACATATATCCAATTTATTGCCACATCTTATTGCTTCTATCTCTACAATACCTCTTGAATGCATGACCTCCTTTCTACCCACACAGCTGCTGCGATAGGCCTCAACCAGACCTGTGCATATCATCTTGGTGCAGGCCCTGTAACACAGAGAGAATTTCAAGAGGGAAGTCCCAAGCCAGTGGAGCAGTTACCAGCTATATGGCAGTTAGAGGATGTTGCTAACCAATAGAAATTAGAACAAAATTTTTTGTTGTTGTTATTGATTGCATAAAGCAAGATATTTCACTAGTAAAAAGCACCCTCTGAGGCAGCTTCATGCCTTCTCAGACCTGGTAGATTCTCCATGACTACGCTGATTCATTTGCCATCACTCAAATATTATCTATGTGGAGAAATAGAGAAATAAGAGAAGTTCTTGGCATACAAAATCAAATCTAGTTCTGTAATGTGTGTTTGACCACTGTACCCTTACAAGCAAAGAAAACTTATCTTATAACCTCTTGCTTGTGTCTAGTCAGTCATTTATAGCACACTAATATCTAAAGTTAAGGGGGCTATAGCAACCCACTACAGCTACCACCCTCATTCAGGCATTTATCATCTCTCACCCAGACTATTATAAAAGCCTCCTAATTGGTTTCTCTACTTCAAGTTTCTCCTTTTTCCTCTATCCTTCATGAAGCCCTCGAAGTAATTCTCCTAAAGCCCAGGTTGAATTGCTACCCTCTTCTCAACAAACTCCAGTAGCCTCCTATTGCCCCAGGATCAAATATATCTGTTCCTCTATTAGCAGTTAAAGTTCTTAGGAAGCTTTCTCCTTCCTACTTTTCCAGTCTCCTTACATATTACTCTTCTCCTCATACACTCCAATCCAGTCATGTAGGCTTGATCATTGTTCATTGGACGTCTATACTCTGAGTGTGCATTAGCTGTTCCCCAGGCCTGGGACGCATTCCTTCTTCAACTTCTCCCTCTTAATTTCTGTTTTCCTTTAAATCTCAGCTCAAGTGTCAACTTCTACCAGAAATCTTTCTCAATCACTCTGGCTGCTACTGTCCTCCCTCCCCAAAATCACTTTGTAATAATTTTGTATGCATTGAGTACATATTTATATATGTATATTGTCTCCTGCATTAGAATGTTAGCACCTAGGAAAGGAAAGGACTGTTTCATTTTTGTTTTTGTATCACTAGGGCTTAGTACAATGCCTGGCATATAGGAGGCACTGGATAAATTCTTGCTAATTGATTTAACTTTAAAGAATTGTATAAATGCAAATTACTAATATTATCATTAAAATAGCTGACATTTGCATGGTGCCTTGAGAGTTAGGAAATATGTTAAATATATTATCTCATTTGAACCTTACAACATGGGGAGGGCAAGGCTCTGAAGGTTACATGACTTGCCCCTCCCTAGTCAGGCTATTACTAATCAATTCATCAATCAACAAGGATTTATTAAACATCTGCCATGTGCTGAGCTGTGATTTTCTCATGAGCAGGTTGCCATTCCTATTCTCTCTCCACTTGGATATCTAAGAGCAGGCTGGCCAGATCCGAGGAGGCTGCCTCATATAGTGTTTCATATAGCTCTGCCTCCTCAAATGATTACATATACATTTATCTATTTACAAGTTGCATTTTCATGTATAATTTAAGCCCCTTGAAGTAAGTGCTTGTCCGCCTGGATGGGAGTCAGAATTCATACCCAGTTTTTTCCTTGACTTCAGACCTAGCAGGCTTTCCACTATACAACAAATGTGTTCATGAGCACCTATTGTGTGCAAAGCATTGAGGATTCAAAAAGTACATAGTCCTTATCCTCAAATGTGTAAGGTGTGTGTGTGTGTATGTGACAGAGAGAAAGAATATGTATATCTGTGTGTATGTGTATGTATATGTGTGTATATATATATATTATACACACACACACACACACACGGAGATATGTGCAAAGTACCAAGTCAATGGTGCAGGCACAAGTACTGTAAGGATTCAGGGATGGGAGAGACCCTTTTGGACCCCAGATGTGAAAAAACAAAACAGGAAAAAACAAATCCCCTTCAGAAGAAAACCCTCCAAGAAAGGGTGACTTCTGATTCAGTGGGCTGAGTAACAGACAGTTAAATAGACTGAATCCCTGAGAATCACAAACTTTAGATATGAGGAGGAACCACAGATATGTTTAGGGTTTCTTTTTGTTTATTTTTCTTTTGTTGATGCTGATCTTCCCATAAATTATTCCTGAGCTTGTGGATGAATGGATCTCTTGGGGAGTCAGTCCCCAAAGTTAGAGTCTCAGACTAGATCTTAGTCTCCCTAAACTATGACAAACTCAGCCTGATTCTATCTAGAGTTAAGGGTGGCAAAGATCAGCATCTCATCTCTCCTTTCATAAAACTTGATGGTGAGGCATCCAGGAACATAGGTGAGACTGTTTTTTCCCCTATTATTTTCATTAAAGGATTCAACCACTGGGGGGAGTGTACAAAACAGTTCCTTTTCTGACTCTGAAATATCTGGGTTGCCTGCATCAACACCTATAATAATTTAAATTCCTACTGAAAGGCAAAGACTGATATCTGATCTTTGGCTAAAAACAAATCTAAGGGTAAAGAAGAGACCACTAAAACACTGAGCATCTGAAGGGAGAGAAGGTTTCCCTAGAAGGAAGACCAGAAACGCAATGTGTCAGAGGCAGCTCTAATGCCAGCACTCTTTTAGTTCATGTTCAATGTTGGGATGAAATGAAACACATGTATGTCATTGAACAAAAGGGGGTTAATTTTAATCTAACCTAGCAAAGATATGCAACAAAGATACAGAGAGCTTAGCTTCTTTGGCAATGGCCCCCCCCCATTATCATATTTAAAAACATCTGGTCATTAGGTTGGGATATGGTGAAGGACATGGTGACTCATGTGGTCTTCAGAAATTTATCAAGTCATGGGAGAATGACTACTTGTGACCGCTAGTGTTTATACCTTTAGGTGACCAGGATGTTGAGAAGGAGAAGCAGAGGTCAATGGGGATCTGGGGATAGCTTTGTCTCTTTTTAGGAAGAGCTAATTCCTGTCAAACGAGGGAAGGAAGAGAAGTCTGGGATCAGGCTGTGGGTGGGAAACTGGTAAACATTAGTCCTATCACACAAGAAAAAGTGGCATATGTTGGAAACAAATGCCATTCACATCATTTCTCAGTTTTTCAAAAGCTGGACTCTGGCCCAGAGACAAATGGCTGGGGTACTGAGCGTTCCTGCTAGGGATGAGAATTCTGGGGAACCTAGAATATTTCTCTCAGCCTGTTCTTCAAGTCATCTGTCATTTTGGCTAATGGTCATTAGCCTATCTCTTATTTCTCATCTGCCCTTTGGGCCTTTAGAATGTGGGTGTTGCAAATTGTCAAGAAAAACAGTGCATTCGGACACCTGGTCCAAATGATAGGAAGAATCCAGGGGAGTGTTTTCATTTCAGAGGGTTAAAATGGTCTTCACCACACCAAGTGGGCATGGGGGGGTGGGGTTGTCATTTTTTCCTTGCCCATTGCCCATCATCTGTGAAAGCACTATTAAGGCAATTTTGCTGCCCTTTCTGTCAGATGTGAGCAGGGATCTGCCAGTTTCTAGGCTAACTAGTTCACATCAGTCTTTCCACTCAGTGTGCAGTATTGAATCAAAATTGAGCTGGTCCAGGCTTTCCTTAGCGTAAACTACTGTTGTAAGGGAAGAGATCACAAAACAAAACAAAAAAAAAAACAAAAAAAAACCCAAAACAGGAAAGAATAAACCAGCCAGTGATGTACTTAAATTAGACCTCTGATTTCATTGGCATAGAGAACTCCCAGTGAGGAAAATCCCTCCACCAATGCAGATGAGTGCTTTCTCTAAAACTTAGAATCTTGGACAATTATTTGGGGGCACTGAGGGGTTAAATGACTTGCTCACACAGCCAGCGTGTGTCAGAGTTGGAATTCTAATCCAAGGCTTCCTTCCTCTGAAGTTGTTTTTTCTAATGGCTATGCTATACTGCTTCTCTATGCTCAATTTTCTCTATTTATTTGATGGAGTCTTTACCCTCCAGTAAGCTTCTAAATGGCAAGGATTGTTTCCTTTTTGTCTCTGTCACATTGGCATCTGTCATAGTGTCTAGCAAGTAATGGGTGCTTAGTAAAAGTTTGTTGGATAGGATAGGATTGTGGGTGATTTTAAAATCTAAGCTTCTTAATACACAATTGGCCTCCTCCCCTATGGGGATGGATACCCAAATTTGAGGAGTGAAAAGGAACTATAAGATGTCTGGCAGCTATTCCTCAGAATGGAAAGTGACACAGATTGTTGCCACCACCACAGATTGTGGGTGGCATGCTGTAGTAGGAAGAGTCCTACATTTGGGTTCAGAAGAAATGGGTTTGAGTCCCATCTCTCTGGAGGCTTACTAGCCAGACTGAGTGTTCCAAAAATCTTAGTGCAGTTGTAAGCCTTTTTTTTAAAGCACTAAGATTTTTGGGACACTTTGCATTAACATGGATAAGTCATTAATCTTTCTGAACCTTAGCGTTTTCATCTGAAAAAAATGGGGATAATCATGCTTTTACTACTCCTGTAAGAGGGTTGTAAAGAACATATTTTGTAAGCAATAATGACCCATAAATAACAGTGTCAGTACTTATTTGGCCATGTTAGATTTTTGCATACTGCCTTTAATTTTTCAAAATGCTTTCATGCACATTCATAATGGCCTATCTATACTACTTTGTTTTGCATACATACATCATTATCTTATTTGGACCTCACAACCCTATAAAATAGGGATTATATCCCTACATTATAGATAAGGAAACTGAGATTGAATGACTTCCCCATGATTACCACACAGGTAATAAATACATTCTCAGAGTCAGATGAGAACCCAAGTGTGTCCTCTTTCTAAGTATAGAGGCCTTCCCACCCTGCCTGTATTAACTGACATTTACATAGTCCTTTAGTCATTATTAAGAACTTTGCATATATTTCTCCATTCAGTTTTTACAAAGACCCCATGAAGTAGGTATTTTTGGTATTATTATCCCCATTTTATAGATGAGCAAGCTGAGGCTGAGGGGCTATGTGACTCCACAACTATTATTAGAAATGAGATTTTAACCCAGGTTTCTCCTGGCTTCAATTTCAGGAATGTGTGTGTGTGTGTGTGAGTGTGTGTTTTAATTCATGTTACCCTAACAACAATTCTATGAGGTAAGCTATGGTAGGCATTCTTATCTGAGAGATGAAGAAATTGAGGAATAGAGGTCATAAAATATGAGTCAGGAGGGATCTTCAAGATCCCCTTCCCTCACCTCCTTTTCAAAGATCAGGAAGCTGAAATCCACAAAGATTAAGTAACTTGATCCATACAGGTAGGAAGTAGCAGATTTAGGATCTTGAAGCCAGGTCTTCTGATTTCAAATCCAGTGTTTTTTTCTGACTGTTTCCATGCAGATGATGAAGTATCTTCTTCAAGGTTATGCAGCTAGTTAGAAATAGAGTTGGGACCCAGTGTATGCAATAGATGTGTGTGGGGTGAAACAGCAGCTGGTAGGATTAGAGTATGCCACAGGAGAGGAGGAAGGGAAGAGAGAAATAAATGGGTATAGGGGTGTGGGCAGCTCAGAAAAAATAACTGAACACATGGATTGGGGTTTGGGAGATATCATCTTTCCACAAAGTTGACTTGTTTCTGTTAGGAATAAAATTGACCACAGCATGGAATGTGTCAGGATCCAGAGATAGCTTGGAGGCATCCTTAAGTGAGAGTTTTCACAAAAAAAGACCCTGTGACATTGCGGAGAATGCTTTCAAAATAACTTTTATTTATCTAGTGTTTTTGTGGTTGTGCTGATTGTCGATTCAATGTGTCTTCCTGAGTCTCTATGTTGAAAGTTTGTTAAACTTGGAACCTCAGATGTTTATGACTGTTTCTAGGGAAATGAGCTTTCCAGTGAATTTGGTTGACGAGCGCTCAGGGAGCCCAAGGCAGGAAGGATGGACTACAGAAAATCAGTGCCAACAGTTGGAATTGGCTTGGGCATCTTTGGATTAAATTAGATGCTCCTGTTTCCAGGGCTACTGGTTCAGCAGCAAAGACCATAGTCAGGAAGCTCTAAGAAGGGATAAAACCCTAGAGTTTAGGCATTTAGAGCACTGTTTCTTCAACCCTGGTGTTTCTGCTGTTTGGCTTTGGTGGGGGATTGTGACTCATATAGGATAGCTGGCAGTCTCCTCATCCTGGCCTCTTTTCCTGGCCTCCTTCCCTGCTGCTTCCTTTCCACAAATAGCTACAATGCCAAAAGAAAGACGGCTGCATGGTTCCAAATAACTGTTTAGTGGTGACAAGTTGTAGATGAAGGGTGGAAACTTGTTTGAGGTTTTATTGTTGTGCTAAGTATTACTCTCCTTCGTATCTCTTGAGATCCAACTCCTTCCTTTGTATTTCTTTGTATGTTTTGTTTTACATTCTATTCCCACTTGCCCCTCTCCCATGCAGAGTCCTTAAACAGATTCTTCCTCCCTCCCTCCTTCCCGCTCTCTCTCTCTCTCTCTCTCTCTCTCTCTCTCTCTCTCTCTTCTTTTCCCCAAATACATAGCTTGGTATCTTACATAGAAATGATGGTTAATAAATGCTAGTTGAATGAAATTGAGACAGTCTTGGTATACTGGAGAGGCGTAAGTTGGAACAAAAAATGCAGATAGGTATAGTGGAAAAAGCATTGAATTATGAGCGAGAAGATCTAGTTTCTACTCCTAGGTTTGCCATTAATTAGCTTCATGACCTTGGGCAAGTCAATCTACTTTCCTTGACCTTAATTTTCTCTCCTGTAAAATGAAGCAGTTGAGCCAGATGATTTCTAAATAATCACTGGGGAATACGAGACAATTATAATAACAGCTTACATGTATATAGATCTTTACAGTTTACAAAGCATTTTCCTCAATGTGGGGACACAGGGTTTTCACTGGCAAAAACACAGCACCAGAGCAATGGGGCTTTGCTTCTGACAAACATGCATAGTGAAAACAAGAATCCTGGCTGGGTGGTTGGGAAATGCTGACTTACCTCCTCGGTTTAGCTTTTGTCTGGATAGAAATTCATTTAGAGAAGATCTTGGGGATACTCAAGAGTATCTAACCCTAAACTAAGATAGTTATCTGTAACAGATTTGACTTTTGGCTTTGATCTCTTCCCAGACTAAGGGGACTTAAAGGAAAGAGTTAATCTTAGCCTGGAGGCAGGCTATTTGATTTTATTGTGTAACTATAACTTAAAAGCTTAGTGCCTACTCTTATTAGGGAAAAATTTTGGTTACTATACCCTAGTAGGCTGCATCTGAGTTGGCTTGGGTGACCCTAAAAAGATGAGCTCAGAAGCTAGTAGCAGAGAGCAATACCAGCAGAGACAGAGGGCTTGATAGTTACCAAAGTGCCAATTGGCTGATACCAGCAGGGACAAGCAGAGCAACATGTCCAGTAGAGACCCCCAAGTCCAGTAAAATATTATGCACAGTAGTCACTACAAAACCAACAGAGCTTAGCAGAGCAAAACAACAGCAGAAATAATGCACTCAGCAAGGAGTAAGCCCAGGGAAAGTAGTGCAGGGATACACCTAGAAGGATTTGGGGTCCTACAGTATAAGAGATATGAGCTGACATTCCCCACATATTTCCCACTTGTGAGTTTCTTGTTCATGATCTCTAATCATATTCCTCATGTTCACTTTCCTCACAGGTGAGACATGCATTTGTGGGTGAGGGTGTCCTCATTGCAATGAGAAGGATATCTTCCTGCAAGTCTTCTTATTCTCTTTCATTAAATTCATTTGCTTTGAGCTAATTTTGTCCTCTGGCAGAAAGAGGAAAAAAATAAGATATACCTTGAAGAGGTTCATTAAACTATTATTATCAAGTGGATATGGAGCCAGAAAGCATTTTGAACTTAAACTCCTATTCCACAGGTGCCCATGTATAAGAAGCATTTCCCCCAAGGCTGTATGCACAAAAACCCTGGGAGGTAGATCGTACAAGTGTTCCTATTCCTATTTTACAGGTAAAGAAACTGAGGCTCGGAGAGATTAAATGACTTGGTAAAGGTTATGCATCTAGGAAACAGCAGAGCTAAGACTTGAACGTAGTCGGTGTAATTCCACTCTCTTTCCACCATAACATACTGCCATGTCTGTCATATAATATGATGAGTAACAACTAACATGTTGGTATCCTCCCTCTTCTATATTGCAAGTGTCTTGATAAAAGCTTTGTATATTCTCTCTAGTTCCTAACACATTTCAACGTTCTGTACTACTCTAAAGTGGATGATTCATAAATGGTGATGATATTTGTTGTTTTGGAGTAGGTGGACCCATACTGTTGTGATTTAAGGGCTACTGGGAAGATACAATATTTAAAAAATATCCCTGTCTGGTGCCTAAAATCATACTCTTAGGGGTCTTGAAGAGCCCTTTATTAAAATGAAAATGTGTCCAGGGAACAACCCTCGTAAGCTTTTATAAGCTATGAGTACATTACCATGAGATTCATAATGAAGTTCATCAGATTTCTTTATAGGCATGTGGGGGTTAAGTGGGGTTTTGAAGAGAAGTGGAGAGAAAGGTCTGGAGAATGGTATGGGCAAGCCTTGTTAGGGGCCTTAGCAGACTAGTAAACAATGTAGGGGACTCACTCTGTTGTGGGAGGGAAGACCCTGAATTCAACTTCAGCTAACTTGACAATTTTGATCAATTCCAGACTTGAGTCCATGAGTCCACTGAGTACTCCCAATGCCCATTTGGGCTCCATTAAAATTTTGGAGTATGGATTGAAGGGCAAGCATGGTACCCTCTTCTCAAAAATTAGAAGATAAGACAAATACGTAGTAGAGATTGTAAAATGCATTAATCAATCAGTCAACTGGCATTTATTAATCCCCGTCTATGTGTTTAGGGGGTGCTAAGTGCTGAGGATACAATGACAAAAGAGAAGCAGCTTGGCCTTCAATAAGTTTGCATGACAACATGTACATGTAAAGTTATATACAAAATATCTATAAGGTGATTTGGAGCAAGGGCATGGTGGTGGGGGAGGGGAGAGAGAGGTTTCACGTAGGGGACTGTAAGAAGTGGCAGTGAGAAGCGAAAGCATTCTAGCCATGGGGGACATTCAGTGCAAAGGCACATGGATAGACAGATGTCAGGCATTTTGTCAGTAAGATAAAGCATGGGATGGGTTAATCCAGGAAAGCCTCTAAGAGCAGTTGATCTTGGGTTTTCATAGAGAAGAGGGAAGGCTTGTAAGCAGACAGGCAAGAGCATAGAGTTTATTCCATGATTGTGAAGTAGCTTGGACTAATGCTGGAAGGCAAGGCATTCTTCCTTTTATAAAACATGCGCCAGTAAATGAGAATAGATGGGAATCAATGGAACTCATATAGGAGGAGATTCCATTTTAAGAACATCTAATTACAATGAAAACCCAGTAGCTAAAATAGGACGTGATCATTTGGTTTTTAAAATAGATTATTCACATCACAAAGGTTTTTGTCAAAGGATTCCTTATATAGCAAGATCCTCTAGTGGGTTAGGTATGTGATTAATTGATAAAAATCCAATTTACATAAATTTATCAGGGAAGATGACTATTGTGTAATGTAAGGTATATCTGTATTTTCTTTCAGCAGCTAGAGACTGCTTAAAATAATTCATATTTATATAACACTCTACACATTTGTACAAAGTTCATTGCATATATTATCTCATTTTATACTTACATCAATCTTATGAGTGAAGTAGTAGAAATACTATTCCTATTTTAAAGATGAGGAAATCAAGATGCAAAGAGATGAAGTGACTTGTCCATAGTCATGTTATTAGAAAATGGAAGAATCATAACTGAAATCCAGGTCATCCTAGTCTTTCTACAAAAACTCCAAAGGACATTTTGGAGCACTGATAACATTTATTGACTCTAAGGCTTTGGGGCAAATTACTTCCTTTCAGTCATACTTGGAATCTTCATCTTTAGAAGGTCTAAATGACCTCCAAGGAAAAAAGAACACTCATATGTACAAAAATATTTATAGCAAGTCTTTTTGTGGTGGCAAAAAACTGGAAGCTGAGGGCATGCCCATCAACTGGGGAGTGGCTGAACGAGTTGTGGTATATGATTGTGATGGAATACTCTTATACGGTAAGACATGATGAGGGGGGTGGTTTCAGAAAAACATGGGAAGACATATTTACTGATGCAAAATGAAATGAGCAGAATTAAGAGAACATTGTACATAGGAACAGCAATATTGTAACAATAATCAACAGTGAAAGACTTAGCTGCTCTAATCAACACAATGATTCACAACAATTCCAAAGGACTCATGATAAAAAAAAAAAGTTCTCCTCTAGAGAGAGGAGTAACAAATTCTGAGTGCAGATTGAAGTATATTTTTTTCATTTTCATTTTCTTTTTTTTCTCCAATATGGCTAGTGTAGAAATATATTTTGTATGACTTCATATGTATAACGGGCGTCATATTTCTTGACTTCTCAATGGGGGAAGGAGAGGGTATAGAAGAAGGAAGAGAATTTAGAATTGAAAATAAAAATAAAAAAATTAAAATGATGAGATGATCTTCTCCAGTTTTAAATCATGTTGAAAATAAAAATTAAAAAAATAAAATGATTAGATGATCTTCTCCAGTTTTAAATCAGTTGCATGATTCTAAATCCTAGTGGATGGTGACATTTCTTTGTGTTTTGGTGATCTAGCTGTGAAGTGCTGAGGTAGTCTATCATAGGAGGAGACTGAGATGCCTGGGTATATAAGACTCAGTGAATTTCTCTGAAATAGGCTGAAAGCTTCATAAAATTACAAACCTGTAGGATATATGCAAAGCTCTAACTGGGATGAGGTAACTATAGCTTTGCCCTAGGACAAAAAATTTAGAGGAAACTGGTAGCAATTGCAATCCCTAAGCATTATAGACATTACAGAGTATAGCACTTGTTCACAATAATGATTGGTTAAAACAGGAAGCTACAAAATGTCCAGGTGGGACAATCTCTTCCTCTGCCATGTTTTGCTCCCCTCCAACCATTCATTCGGCCTCCCTGTCACTTTGCTTTGACCGGTGCCTCACGTTCTTTATCTACCCTTCTGCTCATACATGGTTCCTTGTCCTAGCCCTTTACCCAAACTGAACTTGAGTTTCATGAGTTTTCCTGGGCATGGTTTATGGCATTTGCTCCAGGTGCAAAAATGCCTAGATATGGCTGTTAATGAAGGTCCAACTTTACACAAGCCATTGGTACTTTAGTAAATCCTGGTTCATGGAGATGTGCTCATTATTTAGGGCCTTTGGTTCAGATTCCTCCTGGTTTTACTTACAGGCAAGACTGCTGGTTGTGTTGACATGGCAGCCTTCTCTCAACTCATACTGCTTAAAACTTATGTGCCACTTTGTGGGAAAATGTAATAAATAGGTAATAAGAGATTGTTCATACATTCACCAAAAAAGATTTTCTTAAGCATTGAATCCACTGGAGACTGCAATTTCTGTTCGAAGAATGGGGGAAAGTGGAATTTCAAAGCCATTGAAACTGGTAAATGAAATGTTTGGCATTTGAAAGAAAGGGCTTCCTAAGTCCAGCAGGGGGCAGCAATATATAGACACATTATCCTTGTCATGTGAAACTGGAGCTTCAAGATGTTTCAGAAGCCTCAGAGGCAGTGAGGTTAGGTGAGAAGGTTTATGTCTTAGTAACAACTAAGAAATGACATGATTTTGTGTATTTATAAAACCAACTCTCCCTCTCCTCCACTCCACATTTGCTCTCGCTTTTTTCCTAAATATTGAGGATTCTATAGGTGATTAATGTTCAGGTCGGCCGAGTTTTACTTTAATTCAAGAAGTCTTTTAATCTCATGGCTGCTTTGTATAATGTATAAATTCTCCAACCTGACTGAAAATTATAAGTAAACAGGGATGAAGATAATTATTTTTATTAATATGAAAATACAGTTAGTAGAAGACACTTAAAATTGAAATGCAATCCTTTTCCCTCTCTGGAGTGAAATTTTAATAAAAGTTATATAACTTTTATGATTTCCAGACTCCTACTTAGGTAACCTACTCATTTATATCAATTTTTAAGTCAAAAAAGTGAGATTGACCCAATGTAATGACCTAAATGTCCTGTAGGCAACTCAAATTCAGTATGTCTGAAATGTAAATCTCCCTAACCATGCTTTTCCTCCAAGCTTCCCCCTTTCTCTCTAGGGCACCACCTATAATCCTTCCCTCAACCTTGGAGGCTTTATTAACTTTTCTCTTTACCTCATACCCCATATCAAATCAATTGCCAAGTCTTGTCAATTCTATCTCCTGTCTCCTTCCCTATACTCCCATGGCTAGTAGCCTAGTCCAGGCCCTCATCACCTGTAGCGTGAATTATTACATCAACCTTGTAATTGCATCCTTGGCTTCTAATTTCTCTTCTCCAATCCATCTTCCACATAGCTACCAAAATAATGCTCCTAAAGTGATTATTTAGACTCTATTTGAAGACCATGAGTGAGGAGAGGAGCCACTTTAACTTCCTTCAAATTATCTTATATTTACTTATGTATTTATAGCTAGGCAGCTAGGTGGGGAAGTAAATAGAGTGCCTGGGCCTGGAGTCAGGAAGATTCACCTTCCTGAGTTTAAATGTGGCCTCAGACACTTACTTGCTATGTGACTCAAGGCAAATCGATTAACTCTGTTTGCCTCAGTTTCCTCATCTGTAAAATGAGCTGGAGAAGGAAATGGCAAACCACTCCCCCATCTTTGCCAAGAAAACCTAAAATGGAGTCATGAAGAATTGGACATAACTGAACTGACTTTACAACAATTACATGTTATATTCCCTAATAGACTGTAAGGTCCTTGTAGGCAGAGGCTTTTCTCATGTATCCCTAGCACCTAGCACATATTAGGCACTTGAAAAATATTCATTGACTGATTGACTACAAACAACCTTAGGTGAGACAGAGCTTTTTTGAAATTAGAGACCAAAAAGACCTATTATTTTGTCTATTCCTTTGACTATTTAGGAACATGGCCCATAACATATATTCCCAGTGATTTGTTATCTGCTTATAAATGACTCTAAGGATAGATGATTCCACCAGCTTTCCTTCAATGGGAAATTCCACAGACTAGCATTGTTTTCCTTTGGGAAACTTCTCACATTTTGCATAATTTCCTCCCTTTTACTCTCCCCCTCCAGGTTAATTTAATTCCTTTACTCTTAAATGGGCTATCCTAAATCATCCCCTTTCTGTCTTTTCCTCATTGTTTAAGCCCTTCAAGGATGTAATAGTCTAGAAAATATTTCAATCATCATGTCTTCTTCTCTGCAGCTGGTCAATTCCATTTGGTGTGTTTTCAGTGGCTCGTGCTGAACAGTGATTTTTCACAGCATTGCTTTTAGTTTAAATAACATGCACCACAAAATTGCTAAAGGTCTCCTAGACTATTCAGGTTGGGCCTTTGCATTTAAATAATATTTTGATGGAAAACCAATGCAAGTTTCTATTCTAGGAGAAGCTGCTGCCTCCCAGTTCTAATTGGCTATAAATTTGGCTAAAGGTCTTTGTGACTTGAGAGATGTAATATCTTTCATCAGACTAAAACAACACTCAGCAAAGGTTACATTCCATTCAATTCAACAAACATTTATCAAAAGAGCCTACTATGTGTACAGTATGTGTTGACTCTATAGAAATCAGTGAATGAATGTACAAGAGTATGTAAGAGCCTTAAGAAGATCCAAATGAATGGAATTAGATGGTATTAATTATTAAATCAGTAAATTAAAGAGCTCCCTACTTCCTGCTATACCATGTCTAAATCCTTTTATCTCACTTCCAAGGCCAAGTATAATCTGCTCCAATATTCCCTATATGACTTAACTTTCCCCTGTTCTCAAATTTGGGTCTACCATTCTAGGTAGGTTCATCTTTCCATGAAGATGTCATTCTAGTGTCTGCCTCAATGCCTTTCATTACATTCTTTCCTCTTCCTACAAATCCAGATCTTACCTGTCCATCAATGTCCAAAATGTCCTGTCCAAAAATCCCTCCATGAAGCTTTTCAGAATAGCACCAATAGTTTGTACAGTAAAATTTAACATTTAATCGAATTGTGAGAGAGAGGGAGAGGAAAAGTAGAGAGAGAAAGAGGGAAAAAAAAGAATGCATTGGACTGGTTTTTAAGAAACTTGAGTTTTAACCCCACCTCTCTCACTCAGTTACTAGTGGTGTGCCCCTGGGAGAAATTACATGGGGGTAACCTGGGGGTATAACAATACTGCTCATCCCTCTTTGACATCATTTGTAAAATGGATGTAATACTTGTACTACCTACCTTTCAGAGTGGTTGTAAGGAAAATACTTTGTAAATAGGGGACATGGATATATGTTATTATTACTATGAATTGTTACTGTCTTGCATTGAGTGATCTTTGTTTCATGTATATCAATTAGCTCCTTCACTGCCAAGATGATCTTGGTTTTTGTTTCTGTTTCCTATGCACTTAATTCAATGAAATTTAGTTCAGTGAACAGCTATTAAGCATCAGTTATGTGCATGGTGCTGTGCTGTGGGTATAAACACAAAAGTGAAAATCTCTGTCCTCAAGGGGCTTGTATTCTATTGGAAGGACTTTATTAAATTTATTTACTAAATAAGAGATTTATTAAAAATAAAGTATATGTGAAATCATGTGAAGTAGTTTTAAGAGGGAGTGAGCACAAATAATTGACAGGGTCAGAAAAGGCTTTGTGTAGGAAGAAGCATCTGAGCTGAGCCTTTAGTTTAGAATTGTTCAGCCCTGGAGGGAATTACTAGGAATCATGCGTGAGCACTTTAGGCATGACTGAAAAAAACCCAAAACAACTCTTTATGAATTCAAGTTGTCCCAAAGTGTGAGGAGCTGTCCCAAAACACAGTGAATCTCCCCTATCGCTGCAGATCTTCAAAAGGAAGGTGGGTGGCCACTTGTCAGAGATATTGTAGGAAGGGCTCCTACTTGGGAAACAGAGTGAGGAAAGGAGAATAATTTGTCCTTTGGGTCAAACCTCCACCTCACTTCCAGTTTCCAGATCTGCAATTATCAGGGAGGGAATGCAAACTTTTCCCCAATGTCTTATGACTAGCAGTATGCTTTGAAAACTCATGTGAGCTGTAAAATGACCACTTTCTTAAAAATTGAGTCATGGAGAAGACATCTTTGCATATCAGAGTTTAGTGATCCTCATGGGCTGCCACCTATTGGTTACTTTTTAATGTAATAATAGTGAATCTTTTACTGTACTGATTTGCATAATAATAATCATATTTTCCTCCATTCTCTCACAGACTTGAAGAAGAAATTATTTTTTTCCATGGGATTTCTTCAACCCTCCCTCAAACTTACCTTGCACATAGATTGGGACAAAACAATATTCCTGAAAATAAATAGAAGTATTTTTTACCCATTGATGTTCTCACCTCCTCATCTGTTCTCCTTAAACCTTCAGAAGGAAGAGAACATGTTCCAAGTGGGAGCTACAATAATCCTAATGTCTCATGGGTCTACCTGTCACTTGGGAATTAGAGAGTCTTAGAATTAATAGAGAATTTAAAGACCATATAGCCCAACCTCTTCCTTCTCAATGAAAGCATCTCTTTCATAACATCCCTGACAGACCCATCTGCTTCCTAAATCCCTCTACTGGTAGAGAGCTCACTTCTTATTGAAACATCTCATTCATTTGCTAAACAGCTCTAATTGTTAGAAAGTTTTTCCTTATATTGCGCTTCCATCTGCCAGCTCTTAAATTGCACCTGATTTTCTGAAAAAGGGATTGAACTTGTTCTGTGCTGCTGCAAGTGATGGCCCGTCAAATATCTCTAGTTGAAAAATCATCATTCTTTTAACGATTTCTCACATGAATTAGTTTCAAGTCCTCTCAGGATCCTGGTCAGTGTCCTCTGGGATCCACACTGGTTTGTCAGTGTCCAACTTAAAATGTGATATCTAAAATTGAGGACTATGTCCTGGGTGTACTCCTAGCACACAGTACAATAGTTTTTTAGGACTTCATCACCAGACTCTATTTTTCTGTTAATATAAGACTGCTTTCACTTTTCAGCAAGCTCATCAAACTGTTGTCACATACTAAGCCTGTGGTCAGCTAAAGCCCCCAAGTGTTTTATCACACTCACTACTGCCAAACCCAGTCTCTACAACACTGTATGTGTATTGTTGATTTTTTTTTAAAAAAAGTAACTTAAATGTAAGTCTTAACATTAGTCCCTATAAAATTTGGATTGTACATTATAGAAATTCATCTTGAGTCGTTATTCAAACCTGTCAAGTTAATGTTTAATCTGAATTCTGGGAAATCACTTAACTTCCCTGTGTCTCAGTTTCCTTATCCTTACAGTGGAAATAATAGCATGCACATTAACTGATACAGGGTTACTGTGAGGAAAAGATTTTGTAAATTTTAAAGCTTCCTATAAATATGAGCTATAGAACCATGAGTTATTTTGAGTCATTCCTCCTAGCTGTATGGCATTTACAGATTTGGAAAGCATGCCATTTATGTCTTCATCTAAGTCATTGATAAATATGTTGATCGGAACAAGTCTGAAGATGGAAGCTGGCAGCACACCAATAGATCTCCCTCCAGGTTAATATGGATCCATTAATCAACACTCCTTTGATAAGTTTTTAAGCTATCTAGCCATATTATTACCAGCTAGTATTTCACTCATATCCACAAGGAAATCATGAAAGATTTTGTCAAAGACTTTGTTGAAATCAAAATACGCTGTATCCATGGCATTCCCTTGATCAACTAGTCTAGCAATCCTGTCAAAAAAGGAAATGAAGTTAGTTTGACATGACATGGGTTTTTTTTTTTTTGTGAGCTCATGACAGTTTTAAGTGATCATGGCTTCCTTTTCTAAGTGCTCATAATCTATCTGCTTAATAATCCATTTGCAGTTTGATATAAGGCTTATCAATCCATTGTTTCCAGATTCACTTTTTCTCTTTCTAAAATGGAGGCATTTACCAATCTCTAGCCTTCTGGGAACTTTCCCTTTGCGCTATGATTTCTCAAAGACTATGCTTATAGATCTGAGATCACATCTTGAAGTTTCTTCAGCATGCTAGGATGAAAATCTGTAGCAACAGTCTCATTTAAAGCAGCTCTCTTCAGTTATCTTGGATATTAATTTCCTCTCTGATATTTGTCCTATATTTTCTATTTTAAGATCACTTTCTTAGTTGGAGACAACAGAAGCAAAGTAGCTACATTGCCTCTACCATTAATTTACATTAAGCTATTCTCCTTAAAAAACTTAAAAAAAAAACCATTTTCATGTCCTTGCACTCAATATACCTTAAGAAAAAGATTTTTGTTATCCTTAGAATTTTTTGCACTTATCAGTTTGTTCCATTCTTTCTATTTCTTAGTACTACTCTTATAGATTTGTGCCTTTTTTTATAAACTCAGTACCTTAGATGGTGTCTGCTTAAGGATGATTGTGGATTGAGTTTTAAATCTCAGATTATTAGAGAGCTTCCTGTGTGGTCACACAGCCAAGATGGGGAAATTATGATTTATTCAAATATTCTTCCACCTTTCTTCTTCATAAGGAAATTGTAAACATTCTGCAGTAGCAGTCTAATCTTATTCCCATATTCATACAACATTATTCCCCTACCCCCTTAAAACATTTCTTAAATGAGTTATATTAAGTATGACTTAGAACTTTTTAGGTAATTTCTGGGACATATGTGGGGAGTCAAAGATATTGATAGTTACTCTATCTTTAAATGAGAAAGATTAAAGAAGACTTCAATGACAGGGAAAACATCAGAGAAAAAAATCAATGACTGGAAGTGATCAAATCTGATACTATGGATCAGGGATCAGCAGCTGATGGTAGCTGCACCAAAGGGGCACATAGGACAGTTCTGAATGGCAATGTATGATGTGGTAATTGCCACCCTCTCTTCTCCACAACTGGTGATATTTTGCCTCCCTAACTTATTCATTACCAGAGCATTGGTGCAACAATACTGCTCATCCCTCCTACTCAGTGTCTCCTTACTTTCTACCCATGAACTTAGTTGCACCCTTTTAGAAAGGCTGTTGACCTATAGCACATATTGAATTTGCTCACATCATTACTCCCATGTTGAATTTTCTCCCTCTCTATTTTGGAGGGAGAAATAAATGATTTCCTTCTCTTAGCCTCACTCCTCCCTGCATAATTTCCCCATCTTGGCTTTAATACAAATGATGCTGTCTGGGGAGTAGGAGGGAGTTTCACAATCAAAGCGTCTGCTTCCTTGACAGCAACAAATTACCTTTCTTTTTTGTTGCCTCTCCCCCGCTTCTGCTCTCCGTGTCTTCCCTCCAATGAGACACAGAAGCTCCCCTTGGCTGTGAATGGACACTGGGCATGCTTAGTAGTCCAGGTAAGTGCTGAGTGCTAATAATGAGTTTGTGCTGGAGGGGACAAATTGAGGGGCTCTAAGGAAACCACAGCCTTATTTTAGGAGATTGTCTTCATCTAGCTCCTGGATTCTGACCTCTTTTTTTCAGCTATTACTGTCTTCTTGAGTGAAGACCATTTTCATCTAATTGTGCCCTTTGGTCCTCCCCTGAAGTTAAATAATCTGCCTAAAAGGTGAGCAGGGAATATTTCTCTTATGTAGAGTGGTATACCTCTTTGCTTTAAAATACAAGAGAGCTTTATAGACCAACCAGAAAACAACAAAACTACTCCCAAGCAGAAATGACACAGTAGAATCATAGAGTCTTAAAACTGGATGAGACATGAAAAGTCATGTAGCTCTTTCTCCTCTCCTGGAGCTGGACTGCATTAAAACCATCTAGCAGGGATGAGAATTAATGCAATTTCTAAAGTCCTGCAGAGAAAAAGATCCCATTAACCCAATGATTATTAGCACATAGTCAGGAAGTCTCTCCTGTGAAAGCTAGCTATAACTTAACCCCCTTAACTCTTATTTTAGTCACAAGAAAAAAGAGTTTCTCTTCACAAGAACTCTTCGTAAACTGGAAGCCTACTATTCAATTGTCCCTAACCCTTACTTAGACTAAATAATCCTAGTTCATTTCATACTCCCTTCACAGGGCTTGTTCTCCAACCCTTTAATCAACTTAGTGGCTCTCATTTGATTATGTGACACATTTTCTCCTAACTCACTTTCACTCTGGACCCAAAAAGGCCTAGTCTTTCAGGAAGGAACAGGGCAAAGAATAATGAGTTTTTCTGACAGGTCCCTATGTACCATATGTCTATTTCTGTAACCAGGCATTGTGCTGGCTTTTAAGAATTACAGTGACAGATTGCTGATGTCGATACTTGTTCCCAAGATTGTCTTCCTTTATGGAGCTTCCTTGACTTCTTTAACCCACAGCTCTCTCTGTTTTTTGAACTTGAAGCATTTATTATCTAAATACCTCATCTGATAGTTGATTAAATAGTATATAAAAAAGGACCTCAGTTATCTAGAGACCAACCTTCCAGAGTTGCTACAGAACTGTAAATAACAGATGGGTTTAAAGAAAGTAGCTCTGCCTTTGATGGTAAAGAACCAGCACCCAAATATTGAGGAACAAGTAATACACATAGGAAGAACTGAAGGCCATGAGATGACACCCAACATCAAGTGACTTCAAGAGAGGGAAGGATAGGAATTCTTTGACTAGCTGTCATTATCAGCAAAAAAACTAACCTTTCTCTGTGAAAGTTAATGCCAGTGGGAGAAGAGACAGGAGAGACAAGAAAGAATGACAGTAAAGGAAAAGAGGTTGGTGGACAACAGAAGCAGCATCAGTATTAGTGGCCATGTTTAGAAGTGGTCATTGGTATTGGACAACAGAGAATCAGAGAACTTAGAGCAAGAATGGACCTTAGAGGTCATTTAGTTCAGTGGTGTCAAACTCAAATAGAAATGAATCCCTGTTGGCCCTGTAGGGATTGACTTAGAAAAACACAAATTAGCATTATTTAGGTTTTATTATATTATTTATTTTGTTAAAGATTTCCCAATTACATTTTAATTTGGTTCAGCCTCATTCCAGAGTTTTACTGGCTACATGCAGCCTATGAGTTTGACAGTTCTTATCTAGTTCAACCTCCTGACTGAGGCTTTAAAGAGTTTAACTTGGATCAGGTCACATAGGTAGAAAGTGGCAGAGCTGTGATTCAATCTTAGGTTGAATGAAAAACTTATACATTAGAGTCTATTGAAGAGAAATGCTTGTAAAGTGCTAAGCTCCCTATAGTTCTCAGAGATAAGGTGACTTTCCTTCCAAATTTCTTTTCTATTTGCCATGCCATATCATTAGTCTGAGGATTGTTGTTGTGTGGGCTTACACAGTCTAAATAACTCTGAGCCCCCACATACTCAAAAATCCCACCTTCTCCCAGTACATGCTATGTTTCACTGAACTCTGGCCATGTGACTTTGGCATAATGCCATTGCCCTCTTTTCCCCTGGAACAGATAGATATGAAGGGGTTGGACTTAATGACCTTTCAGGTTCCTTTCACTTCTAAATTCATGATCCTATGATCTATACAATGTTTTACTCTTTCAAAAAAATAGAATCAAAATGAATCCTAAGCAATATATAATAGAACTTGTGCTTCACAATAAGATACCCAAAGTTTCATGTAGATGGAGGCCCCCCCATCTAAACTTAGACACTCTTGGTAAGACACACTCAGTTACTTAGTCCTCTTTCTCCCCCCTCCCCCCTCCCCCGCAATAGTCACACCTCCTGTAAATGGGCTAAGAGTTTGAATATAGTTCCCAAACGATGTTTGATTCATGTTATCCATGAGGCCAGTCGTTGGATGAATAGCTCAGGAAATTGGGATCTAAATCTTGAATCCTTCCATGGCAAAGGATTGTCAACCAGATGGAACTGGTCTCTAACATATGGGTGGCAGGAGCTGAAAAGAGCAGGCTAGAGACAAGAGAGTCAGGAATCAAAAAGAAGTTTAATTTCAAAGTGAGGGAAATGGCTTGGAAACAAGGACACGTGCCAGCGCCCAACCCTTAGTGGGAGGGGAACCCACTTTAGCAGATCTCAATACTTACACCTCTGGCTAGGCAGTGAGCTGTAGCCCTGACAATGAGAGGTAACAGCAACAATGTGACAAGTTTGATTTCATAGCAGGGTTTCATGACCAAGAACATGGATACAGCCGGTGCTTGTCTGAGCTCAGAGAATATCTAGTGCTGGTCAAAGTAATACAATAATTATGTGAAGCAGTTCTGGGATTTTGCTGTGACTAAGATCATCCAGAGGGTGAGCTCAAAGTATTGTTGTTATGCCAAGCTCAGAGCACAGCTTGCTTGCTGGGCCTTAGCTCTGAAAAACAAGGTATCTCCTAATATCTTGAGAGTCGCCACTGAGCCCAAGCAAACAATTCTATCGTGTGCCCTTTTTGTCATTGGCAGCAACTTTCAAATGCCTCTGGCTTAGCTAAGATCAAATATTGCAAACTGTTGTCTGAGGGCCAAATCCCCCAACCTACCACATGCTTTTTTTCTTTTTTTATTTACAACCAGGCAAGCTAAGTATGTTTTTTACATTTTTAAATTAAATACAATAAAACTTCTGTTCTACTGCCCTTCCTCTCTTCCTTTTCATCTGATCTCTGGGTCTTACATTTTCTTTTTATCTTTTTTTTTCACTCTGTACATATGTCACTTATGAGAAGGGTACCCCCATCTTCTTTTCTTTCTGTGTGAGTGTATTCCTTTTACTGTCTTTTTGCTTTCTTAAAGCTCTAAGATAGAACCAATTTGTCTTGTTTGATTCTGTCAGTGTAGTTTAATGATATTTAGGTTCTTGAGGGACACTTGATTCTTCTCCTATTAGTTGGTTAACATTCCATCATAATGGATCATCATACAATTATTCAAATGCATTTACTTTTTTTTGGTTTCTCTTGACTCTTTATGTTTGCAATCAAAATATCTACTCGGCTGTAGGCTCTAGCCTTCTCATCAGGAACACTTAAAATTTCTCTATACCATTATAGACTTTTTTTCCTCCTTGAAGGTTTATACTCAGCTTTGCAAGCTAAGTTATTGTTGATTCTAAGCCAATCTCTTTTCTTCTGGAATATTGCATTCCAAGACATTCTTTCATTTGTAGTAGCAACTGCCAGATCTTTTGTGATACTGACTGTGGTTCCTTGATATTTGGATTTTTCTTTTTGGTTGCTTGCAGTACTTTTTCTTTGTCCTGGATTTTGGCTATAACATTCCTGGGATTTTTCATTTTGGGGTATTCCTATTTTCACCTTGACCTCTGAGTCTCAGACATAGACAGTTTTTTAATCTATGATTTCTTTTATTTATTTTTAGGCAATTGGGATTAAGTGACTTGCCCAGGGTCACACAGTTAGTAAGTGTCAAGTGTTTGGTCTGAGGCTGGATTTGAACTCAGGTCCTCCTGACTTCAGGGCTGGTGCGCTATCCACTACAACACCTAGCTAACCGTAATCTATGATTTCTTGAAAGAGAGTGTCCAGGCTTTTTAAAAAAAAATCATGGCTTTCAAAGAGTCCTATAATTCTTAAATTATCCCTCTGTGACTTTTTTTTCAGTTTGTTTTTTTTTATAAATGACACTTTATATTTTCTTCTATTTTTCCAATCTTTTGAATTTATTCTTATATTTCTTATTGAAGTCATTAATTTCTATTTGATCTATTCTAATTTTTAGACAGTCCATTCCTTGACTAAGGTTTAACATTTTTTG
This sequence comes from Vombatus ursinus, assembly GCF_900497805.2. NCBI lineage: Eukaryota > Metazoa > Chordata > Mammalia > Diprotodontia > Vombatidae > Vombatus > Vombatus ursinus. The sequence continues at coordinate 27,504,239 of NW_020954594.1, read as the reverse complement.
TTCCAAGCTATTTATTTTGCTTCCAATTATTCCTTCCTGGGCTTATATTTCATTAAAAAAGTTTCTCTTTATTTGTTCCAAGTATTAATGTAGTCCTCATAGAAAGGCCATTTTTCCTCCTTTAGTCTATGTGTTGTTGTACAATTACTCTTTTTCTAGGATGGATTTTTGGACATCTTTGTATCTATAATAATTCTTTATATTGACCAGTATCTTCTGTTAACTCACAACTCTTTCATAGGGAGACTGTGATACATAAGTACCTATATCAACTCAAACATAGACCTTTTGATATGTGTAAGTAAGTAGAATTCCTTCACATCCATTAACAATGTTTATTGGTTGATTTAGAAGAAAAATAGTAGGGGTGCTTAAGGTAGGGCCTATGTTCAACTGTATTAGTGATACATAAGTCATAGATAATGTTATAAATAGTGCTGACAAATCAGAGGACATTGATAGCCACAGGAAAGAAATAATTTTTTGAGGGGTAAAAAAATCTAGGAGAGTTGCTTGGCTTGTGATTACAGATTAATTTTGAAAAAAAAAAAAAGAAAAGAGAAGGCAGCTATGTTTTCTGCCTAGGAGATCATGTGGCTGCATAAGCTTCTCTCTGCCTTTAATATAAACAGATAAGTGACTGAAAATCAGACGAAGATATGGTTAAATTATATTCAGCATACACTGTATAACAAGGCAGGCAAGTGTCCTATAAAAAGGTTTCTATTATAAATTTCGATCTGAAGAGTTTTAATACTTAAAGGGTTGACCTTCAGCTGTGTGGAAGCCTCTGTTAAACAGAATTAACTTGGTCATTAATTTTACTGCTTTGTCACATCAATTGTATTGTCATTTTGTGCTGCCATTGAACTATTCATAGTTTTAAAACTTCTTACATATAAATATCTTTTCTTCCCAACTGTATTGTAAGTTCCTTGAAGTCAGAGACTGGACTTATGGCTCTTAATCTTTCCCTGGTGCACTGAATTCAGTGTCTGATGCTTTAATAAATGCTTGCTGCTTTGTTGATTGTGTTGTGTGCATGTGGATGTGTATGTAGTACATTCAGGTTGTAATCAAGCACTCATATTATGTTGACATTCATCTTTACATGGGAAGTAGGGCTGACTGTGGCACAGGTACCTGCATGAACAGTCACCACCAGCTCTATCCCTTCCTCCTTTAGAGATCTTCACAGAAGCTTAGAGAAGGCCTGCCATTATTTATATGTCCTGACCCAGTGACTTGAAGGATGTTACAAAACAGGAAGATTATTGGAAAAGGGAACGTGAATGCCTTTTCAAGTCCCTGAAAACTTGGTGTGGGAGGGCATTTCCCAAGGGAAGTGCACCTCACCCTAGTGCTGGGAAATGGAAGAGACAGATTAAAGCCAATTTCCTGTAACTCAGCTGGGAATGAGAAATGGAGAGTTTGGGAAGATTAAAGAAAGGGAAGAAGTACCAGAGATATACCTCTAGGAGTGACCTGGGTAAAAGAGTCAAAAATCTTGAATTTCCCAAAGGTATTCTGATTCTGGGGATACTGAAAGAGCTGGAAAGTTGTAAATAGTCTAGGGTATTTAATTCTGAAAGAATTATAATATACTTTTAGTATAATCCACCCTCCTACCCCCTTTGATTGTTGAGAGCTGAGACCCTTTTTTTAGGAAAGAGTATAAACAGCAGGAAGCAGCAACATTTAGATAGTATTGAAAGTTGGGGAACATTGTTTTATATTTCTGGAAAATGTAAAGGTCTACCTGGGGTTAGGATTTCTTGATCTTTTTAGTAAATTTCAAGTTGTTTCACTTAGTTCTATCCAGGATAACATTGTAAGTTAAGTGGAATCTGATAAGACAGAATATTATTGGAAAGGCAAATGGGGCTCTTTTCTTGACTAAAGCCTCAGATAAGCCTCCTTTCTGTGTCCTTTACTGAATAAGTAAAAGTTGCTTTGTTTGATGCCTTGTGAGTTTGAATGCTTGTAAGGAGAGCAGTAGGTAACCTTTGGAGGATTACTTTATACTGATATTCCAAGGTTTCACTTGGGTAGGAACAGAGGAAACAGAGATAAGAAGCTAGAGATTATCAGTGTGTGCTTGTGCTTTTTGTGTCAGGAGGAACCTGTTGACAGAAAGGTTACATTTAATTCCCTGCGTTTTGTTTTCTTTTGGCTCAATCTGTTTCTTTTAGATATTCTTGTGACTCTTTAATAAAATCTGCTTCTATGCAAATATATCTCTAGTCCCTAGGGTTGAATGCTAATAGCAATTAAATTAATTAAATGTATCATTTTAACCTTGATGCTAGGCTGAATGGTATCCCTGGTAGAACTGTATAGATAACATCACAGAGAGAGTATAAGGCATGAGAACACCTGCAAATACTTAGAGTCATTAGAATTTGTGATTCATTTAGCAATATGAAACAGTGGTTTATGTTTTATTGTTTAACATGTACCTCATACACTAAGTAGCAAACATTAGTAGATGCTTTATTTGATTGCCTTTTTATCCTTGAGGGATGTATATATATATATATATATTTCATGGAGGGTTAATGAAAGTGATTCTTGGTAAACTGAGTATGATACAGTTGTGGGATTCTGATGGAGGCGTTTGTGACACAGAGGAAAGGACAATGGCTTTGGAATCAGGAAATCTGGGTTTGAATCCCTAATGTATGGTTTACTAGCTATGTGATCTTGGGCAAAGTACTTTACATCTCAATGTCTAAGTTTCACCGTTTATAATAATAATAAAGTCTGTGCAATTTTCTTCACAATGCCATTCTGAGGATCAAATGAGAAAATGTATGTAAAGTGCTTTGTAAACTGCAAAATGCTATACAAATTGTCATCTGTCATTATGGGAAAACAACTCCTAGTTGCAGGGCCGTTCCTGTTGAGGAAATTGGCTAATTTTGTCTTTTCCTTCTTTCTCCTCAGTGGTATGCCATCCATCTTCTTTCCCACAAACCCAGGGCTCCCAATGTCCCTGGGTGTTCATATTCTCTTATTGCTTTGGTCTATCTTGGCCTGTTTTCCTGTGTAACAGCCTATGTTTCAAATTATTCCTTGAGTCTTCCCTCCCCCCAATCCTATCAAAATTCACCTGTCTAGTGTTCCATTTTCTCAGGAACTTGCCAAATACCAGAAACTAATCTAATAACATAGGATTTCAGACTAGAAGTCTCCTTAAAATCATCTACTCTTTCTTTCCTTCCTTCCTCCAGTTTAGTCTAGCAGTTTCATTTTCTAAATAAGAAGTTAAAGGCAAGAGATATTATGTGACTTATCCAAGGTCATATGTAGAATTATAAGATTTCAAACTAGAAGGGTTCTTCAAAATCATCCTTAAATCCATAGAAGCAGCAGAGCAAGAATTCAAACCAGTCTCCCGACCAATTTAGTACTTACTAGGAAGCAAGCCTCCTGATTCTGAATCCTGTGTTATATCTGTTATGATACACTGCTTCCTTGACATTAAGTAGTTCTTCTGCCTCTTCTATTGTAATATTGAACTATTTAAATCTTTTGCTGTTCTTTAATTTGTAAATTCATGAAGTCAGGGATAGTATTTCATACTTGTTCCTATCCCTGCAGCACTGAGCATAGTGTTTTGTCCTGAGTGTGCTCTCAATAAATGTTGGAGGAAACTGAATGCATTAGCTTTCTCATTTGCATTTTAACAAGGGTCTTCAATGTTTTAATACAAAAGAGTGAATAATGGTGGACTTTCAGGCAGCCTGGGAGGGTCACTACGGGGACACATTTTGGGGACAGGTTAGCTTTTTGAAATTCTTCTTTCTAAACACATCATGTCTATTGCACTTACAATAAAACTTGTTTGCTTGGGAATCTGAGAAGCATTTGACTGATGCTTACTTTATGAGGGTCATAGCATTTTCCCCTATTGTATTCATGAATCTGGAAATGAGGATTGATGATTCCAAGGTCGGTGCATATAATGTCAGTGTGATGTGGTCTTGTTGGCAGCCAAGGTTAACCATTGGCAGGCCCTGGTGGATTGTTGGAGGGCTGACTGCAACTTGCATATTCAAGAAGATGGAAAGGTATGGAAAGTGGAAAACCAAAAAAATAAACCAAAGCAAAACAAAAACTAGTTCTTTCCACATTACTGGGCCTCAAATGCAAAGCTTACAAACCACAAGTGCAAATTATGACAATGTGTTGGCATCTTTTTCTGCTTTTCTACCACTTCCTCTGGCTCTTGGGCAGCCAGGTGATTTTTATTTTTATTTCTAGTCTTATTGATTCTTTTTTGTTTTTTTTGTTTTTTTTTACACTATAATCATGGGATTGTAGACTTAGAGCTGGAATGGACACCAAAGATTGTCTGATCTAACCCTGTTTTATAGGAAATAGGGGAAGGAAAGGAATAAACCTTTATTAAGTACCTTCTACATGCCAAGCACTGTGATAAACCCTTGACGAATATCTCATTTGATTTTTGTAACAACTCTGGGAGGTAGGTGCTATTATTATTCCCATTTTACAGCTGAAGAAAATGAGGTAGATAGAGGTCAAATGACTTGCCCAGGATCACACAGCTAGTAAGTGTCTATGGCCATATTTGAACTCAAATCTTTCTGACTCCAGGGCCAGCACTCATTCCACAGTGCCACCTAGCTGCCTCTGATGCCCAGAGAAGTTAGGTGAATTGCTCAAGGTGACATATATAGTAAGTAAAATGGGAAAAATTTGAACCCAGATCCTCTGACTTCAAAGCCAACACTTTTTTCCACTGTGTTTTAGTCATTTCACCATATACCTCCTCTTTCCCCTCCACCTAATAACATTGAAAACTAGGTAAGCAAAATCAATGAGCTGATAAGATACATGCTGTGTTCTCTTTACTTCTGTCTCTACCAGAGGGAAATGTGTTTTTTTATCTATTCTTCAGGACCAAGATTGATCATGGTAAATTCATTTGACTTCAGCTGCCATTTAATGATATTTTAATTTGCATTGCTGTGGTTGTATTTTTTTTTTCTTCTGGTTTTGCTTTACTCCATATTATTTTGTCTGAATCCTCTCATGATTCTCCAAACTTACAATATTTGTGTTTCTTAGGGTTCAATAATATTTTATTGCATTTATATGCTATAATTTATTCAGTTTTTTGCTACCCCAAAAAGTCTGGTTACAAATATTATATATGGCACCCCTCTATCAACCTCCTTGGGGTAGAGACTTTTCTCTTATAATTCCAAATTTTTTCAAAATAATTTTTGCCACATATATGTAGTTCTCTATATACAGGTTATCCTAAAAGTCTTAATGCACTTTAAAGCTGTTAGAGCTTAAGTGTTTATTGTTGCCAGTCACTTTCCTAGTTTAAGGGAGTGATTTAAACTACCAGGAATTTATTTACCCACATTCCTGACCTGAAATGACTGAGGTGGTCATCTTTCACCCAAAACAATCATAATTCTTACTGGCTGGAAATTGGCAACATTAGTTTAGAAGTCAACTCATTGATGTAGAAGACCCCAGCTTTTGTTACAACTATCAAACATTCCTAGGTTTGTACTTGGAAGACTCAGATGCCATTCTCTTCCATGTAGTGATTAATTCTATTTAGGCACTTCTGAAGTGCATTGGAATGATAAAAAGATCAGGCTAATGGCCTCAATCATTATAAATCTCTGGGTCAGTGCCAGTGGCATTTGTCTGACCTCTTCCTTTCAAGTCCACGTCCAAAAGTGAATTCTCTTTCTACATCCTTATTAACAGCTATCACCTGGTGTTAATCAAATGGGTGCACTGGGAAGGGATGACATCTATTCTTCAGTCCACCCCATCCACTGGTGTCTCAGTTGATCTGGTGTCTGGTGACAAGCTGGTCTGGTGTCTCACCTCAGTTGATATTTTTAAAAAGGTAATTTGCTTTTTATTTTGACAACAAAAAATCTTTCCTTATAATAATAGCTATTTATATACTGATTTATAGTTATACTTTCTGCCAATATTGTGGGTTAGTGAAGTAATAGTATTATTATTACCATTTTATAGATTAGGAAACTGAGACACAAAGAAGCTCAAGATTGGGTACTCACCCTGGTACTGAGTTGTTCTGTTTGGTTAGTGAGTAAAATCAACCCAACCTATTATATCTAGTTGACCCTAGACCATGGTTCACATCCATTCAGCTATTCATTTTGTGTTTTGCCATCTACCTTCACATACCTCACCTCCTTTCAACTTTTACTCTCTGGGAATAGTTATTAAGCAAATATTAGTACTGTTTCTGGAAATGGATGTGCCTATCAACTGTTCCACTCACACTCCCTGGCTTCCCTGGTGACCATTTCCTTAGGTGTTACTTTTACCTGCTGCAATCTAAGCTTTCTGTGTCACTTTTGTATTTGTCTCCTCAGCCTTGATTTGAGAGAGACTTGAAGGAGTGAGACCATGTAGGAGGCTATTATTATACTATTCCAGGTGCGGGAGGTGATGGAGTCCTGGACTGAGGTGGTGCATATGTGAATGGAGAGAAGGGGAAAGTTGTGAGAGTTTGGGAGATAGAGTCAACCAGATCTGGCAACTGGATATATGGGATGAGGGAAAGTGAGAAGGACCATACCAAGGCTGGGGACGTGAGAGGATGGGAGAGTTGTGGTGCCTGTGATAGTAATAGAAAAATGGGGAAGAGAGGAGGGTTTGATGGAAAAGATAATGCAATGAGATCTGTAATGCACATCACAAGCCATCCATACCTTCTTATCCTGGGTGATTCTTTCCCATTTGCAATGAAAAAGGGAAGGAGAAGCTCTCACAGGTACCGGGGTAGGCCTGCTGAAGCTATGAAGTCATTTTGGGGGAAAGAGGTAGGGCTGAAATTTTCCCAATGACTTCTGTATAGCTACTGCTGGGGGTTCCTGGGAGCCTTGAGGTTCCAAAGATCTGTTTTGAAGTGGGAGTTGGAGAGGACTGAGCTTTTGCACAATAGATCTAGGGGGCAGAATGGGAGAATATTTGGGGATAAGTTAGGTGTGGTTGTGTAGGAGAAAAGTTCCATGAATGGCTATCACAACAGATTTGGGACAGAATCCATTTTCTCAGTCTCTTACTGATTAATCATATATCCATTAGAATCCATCCAAGACCCCCTCCTGAGTCCCCTAGAATCATTTTCTCCCTTTTGGAGACCCCTGGTCTGCAGCATGGGATGTTGCCTAGTAATGGCAGGGATGGGTGTAGCACTGCAGTGGGGTAGATGTGGGGGTGGTTAGGAAGTATGGAGGACATATAAAGACAGACTGGTGTGGGATGAAAGGACACTGATAGAGAGAAGAAAAAGGAGGCAAACCTTACAATTTTCCTAGGCTGGGGCAGTCTGAATTGTTACTATGGTTAATATGTTCTTAAAATGATGTTGGACAGAGGATCTCTGATATTCCCTCCAGCTCTAAATGCAAGATCCTACATTTTATCTGAACCTGTTGAAACAGGTTTTCAACAACAACAACAAATATATCTATTGTGAGATTCATTTGTATGCTATACTCATCTCTTTGCTTGGAACTAATTGGTGAAAGGGTAAGTCTAGCTCAAACAATTACCTTTATAACTCTTTTTAAAATGTCCTTAATGGTAAAGAGCTCAAGATCAAGAAGACTAAGGTCCTTCTATACTTTAAAAAGCCCAATATTTCATTAGCCTGGGTATGTCTCTATGAATACATACCACAATCCCTCCTTTCCTTCATAATAGTTTTCCATGCGTTGTTGTGACTAAAAATATTCACCCACAGTGAACCTTCTGGAAATGAACTTTTAACCCAGTCTGGTCCTCAGACAGACACAGAATCCCTCTGTAGGATAGCATTAGAAGCCTATTCAGCTTCTTTGGACTTCAAGAACTAGTGCTCTGCTGACATAGTCTGTGAGAACACAGACAACCTCCATGTCATGATGGGGCACGAGTGAAAGTCACATGTGATCTGGGTTGTACTTCACTGAGGACTAAGAGATGAGAATCTATTCCAAGGTTTCTTAAACTGAGGTCCACATACCCCCAAGGGAGAGACTTTCAGGATGGAATTTGGATGGAAAAAATTATACTTCTATTTTCACTAACCTAAACTCATATTTAGTACTTTCTTCAATTATAAAATCTTTAAAAAATAAAAAAAGCATTATTCTGAGAAGAGGTTCCTAGGCTTCACTAAATTGTCACAGGTTTCCATGATACAATAACAGTTGAGAATCTTTGCTCTATTCTTAGGCCAAGGGTTGGCAATGTTTCCAAAGAAATCTGTCAGGTGTTTCTCTCTGGTAATTGGGAGGCAAAGGAGGGAATGACCACCCTTGGAGGAAATAATAGCCTAGGAATACCCTAAGGAAAATAGCACTAATCCATAGGATCTCATTATTTTAGCTCACACTGTTAGACGAGTTCTAGGCAACAAGAAGGGCCAGCTTTAGACAATGTGAACTACATCTTCATTGTTCCTCTATCTCACTTGGCAGTATTTTCCTCTTCCCATTCGCCTTTCCATTACCATTCTCCCACCCCAACCTTGAACAACCATGTCAATGGATATTCAGGGCCCTTCACTCTGGAGATGTCCCATAGCTATGCCTTTTTGGGGGAGGTAGCTGAATTTAAACCTATTTTGACACCTCCTTTCTCTCTCTTCTACCTATCAAAACTTCCTTGTCTTGTGTCCTATTTCCACAAGCCCCTGTGGATGATGGCATAATAAATTGATTTGTGCTAATGTATTAATGGATCATAGATTCAGGGTTGGAAGGGGCCTTAGAGATTATCTAGTTTAATGCCTTCATTTCCTCACACACATAACTTTATGTTCCAACTCTGCCTTTTTACTGACTATCTCCAATCCCTTCAATCCTCTTCTATCTCCCCTCCCCCTCTTGGCTTCCCAGCTTTTTTTCAAGTCTCAGTTCAAATCCTACCATCTTCAAGGAGTCCTTCACACATCCTTTCCTTACTGCTGGTATTTTCTCTTTGAGATTACCTTCTATTGCATGTTGTCTTTTTCAGTCCTTGAGGACGAGGATCATTTTGCCTTTCTTTGTATCCCCAGCATTCAGCACACTGCCTGGTACATGGTAAGCATTTAATAAAGGCTTGTTAATTGACTGATTGATGTAAGAGGAAATCCAGGTTAATTGATAAAAGTAACTAGCAAAGGCAGGATTTGAATCCAGGTTATGAATCTAAACTAAGCACTATTTCCACTATATCAATCTCCTTCAGTGAACTCAATGTCTTTTCTCACCAAGATAACAGTATTATTTTAGCAGATAATTATAATAATTATTAAATTATTATATATTAGATATATTAATTAAATTATATTATATTAAATTATAATAATTTAGCAAGTACCACATAAGAGCAGGACTGTCCAGTACCATAACAGTTTAGTGGGAGGTGATGGTCGGGGTAGGGAAGTGATTTGGAGGTACAGTGAACTATCAGTGTTGTTCGATAATACCTGTACATGAGCAGAAGAAGACTTTAGCTCTCTTAACCTTTGGACAATACTGGGTAGAACTCATTTAGTATGGATGCCAACAATGTCATAATGATTGCTTTATATGTGTTTGCTAATAATAACTTTCATTTAACTAGCGCTTTAATGGATACAAAACACTTTACATTATATAATTTGATCCTCACAATACCCGAGAATAGAAAATATTATTCTCATTTTGTAGATGAGGAAACAGACTCAGATAAGTTCTGCAATTTATATAATGTTACACATTTTATACCATACTGCCGCAAGCTTTGATGTAGGATCCTAAATTAGAGCTGGAAGGAGTTTCTGAGGTCATTTAGCCCAAATCTCTCATTTTATAGATAAGGAAACTGAGGCTGAGAGAGGTTAAGTGACTTGCCCAAGTTCACACAGAACAGTAACTGAATTGGGATTTGAAGCCAGGTCCTCTGATTCCCAATCCAGTGTGCTTTCCTCTGCGTCACATGGTAACTGAGTCATAGTCCAATAGGAGTGCTACCTCATGGAATTGAAGTTCTGCTCCCTGTACTGGGTGCCCATGCTTACATTTGCTAATGATATTTCATGAAGTCAGCCCTGAGGTCTTTATGTTCTTTCCCTGAATAGTTCAGTCTTAGTTTCCCAGGACCCACTTCTTTTCTCCTTTAGTTACAAGGAGCAAATTATTCCCACCTAAGAGTGAAGATGAGGGTTGCTTTTGGCTGACCTAGAATGTTTCCTTCACAGTTCATCTTGATGTTTCCTTGTTGCTGTTGTTTTCTTATCACCTGGAAACTACTCAAAACAATTCCAGGATGCTTTGCAAAGTTGGGGAGGAATTCGGTTCTGGTGCTGGGGGTAAATAATCTCTGCTCTCAGTGGAGCTATTCAGGTGGCATGTTTAATGCCTTGACCATCAAGTGACACACTCCTTCTCATAGTGAGTCTGTGTCTAAGAAGCAACTCTAGCTCAGCTGGACATTTGTTTCCCATAGCAGGTCTTGTGCTCTGGCTGATTTGGATTGTTGTCACATTGTCAGAAAAATGGTCCTTTCAGCTGATTGTGCTCTGCACTGAACTCCTTGACCAAAGTTTACCTATAGTCAAATGATCACAGAATCTTAGAGTTGAAATGAACCTCAGAGGTTATTCACTGCAATACTTTGTCCAATGCATGGATTCCCTCTGCAGTATCCCCAAATCAACGGTCATCCAGTCTTTGGTTGAATATCCCCAATGAGAGGAAACATTGTCTAATTAGGTGAATCTAATTAGGTTCCTGGGCAGCTAGGTGGTGTAGTAGATAGAGTGTGGGGCCTAGAGCCAGGAAGACTCACCTTCCTCAACTAAAATTCATCCTCAGACACTTACTAGCTGTGTGACCCTGGGCCAGTCACTTAACTTTGTCTGAGTTTCTTAAATGAGCTGGAGAAGGAAATGGCAAACCACTCCAGTGTCTTTGCCAAGAAAACTCCAAAAGGGATCATAAAGAGTCAGACACGACTGAAATGACTGAAGAACAATGACAATTAGGTTCTTAACATTTTTTTGTGTGTCAGGGAACTCTTTGTCAACCTAGTGAAGCTTATGGACCCCTTCTCAGAAGAATGTTTTCAAATAAAACAAATAAATTATATAGAATCATTTGTTGTTATTTAGTTGTTTCAATCCTGTCTGATTCTCTGTGACCCCATTTGGGGTTTTCTTAGCAAAGATACTAGAGTGGTTCTCCGTTTTCTTCTCGAGCTAATTTAATAGATGAGAATACTGAAGTAAACGAGGCTAAGTGCCAGGACACACAGCTAGTAAGTGTCTGAGGCTGGATTTAAGCTCAGATCTTCCTGACTCTAGGCCCAAGTGCTCTATCCACTGTACCACCTAGCTGCCCTACATAGACTCATGAGGGAACCCAATTATATTTACATATAATTATATGTGTGTATACACATACACACATACACATATATGTGTATACATACACACACATACATGCACATGTAAATAAAATATTGGACTCCAGGTTAAGAACCTCTGAAGTAGTCAGTTTATTTCACTTTAAACAGCTCTGGTTAGTAACGTGTGTTTTTTTTAAATTTTAATATTAAACCTCTATCTGCCTTCTTGTGACTTCCATCACTTCTCTGGTACTAGTTGTGTCCTCTGGACCAAGCAGAATAAATCAAATCCCCTTTCCACATGACTGCCTTTCAAATACTTGGAGATAGATATAGCATGTCTCTAAAGTCTTTTCTTCTGAACTTGGTGTACTGGATATATATTAGCCAACCAATGGATAAGCTTAAAAGAGGCCTCAAAGTACACTATTAGTGCCCCTATTACTTTTCAGAATGGGTATTGTTGCTAGAATGCCAGACTTGGAGTCAAATGCCCTCTGCTGTCATTTATTAGCTGTATAATTATTCAATATTTTTGGACCTCAGTTTCCTCATCTGCAAAATGACAATAATAATAACAGCTGTAGTACTTCAAAGGGCTATTATAAGCCTCAAAAGAGGTAATGTATTTAAATTGCTTTACAAACCTTGATGCTCAGTGTCAAGGTATGTTATTGTTATTCTGCTCAAGCTTGGGCTTTCTATTCTCAGGCAATTATTTGCAATGCCCTCTTGCTCCAGGTATCCCAGTTACACTTCCGTGCCTTCTTTCAGACTCTGATGTAAGCCAGGAATGACCTCTTCTCTGCCCACATCTCTCTTGCACACTGTCCTGCTGTTTTTCTTCCATCATTCAAGCATCTGTGAAATCTCATCTTTTCCATGAAGCTTTCACAAATTATGTGTTTATGGGCTTCTTTACTGCTTATCATCTTAAAATGTTTTAACTGCATAGCCTCCTAGTCTGGACCAGCTCTTTAGCAAGATGTAGTCTTCCTTCCTCAGCTCTAATTGCTCCTCTTTTCCAATTGCTCTATGCTCACTTCCTTTCCATCACCAACCCCGATGTCTCATTCTTCAAGCAGATAGTGATACAGTGGACAGGGCACTGTCTCTGGACCCAACAAGGTCTAAGTTCAAATCCAGCCTCAAACACTAATTGTGTGTGTGTGACCCTGGGTAAGTCACTTAATCTCTGCCTCAGTTTACCCAACTGTAAAATAGAGACAATTATAACACCTTCCTGGCCAGCTTGTTGTGAGCATCAAATAAAATAATATTTGTAAAAAGCACTTAGCAAAGTGCCTAGCACATAGTTGGCACTACATAAATGATTATTTTTGTCCCCCCTCCATTCTCCCTCTTTCCTAATCCTAATGTCTCCTTTAATATTCCCTAAGTCTTCCTCATTCAATCCTTATATCTCCACTACATTTGCCCCAACATCCTATTGTCATCTCCATTATTTTTCCCCTTTTTTATTCAATTCTAGCTCACTTGTATTCTCGGCTCTTTGTATAAAGGGACTTTTAAACACAGGCTGAGGTGTGCCAAAACATGGCATTCCCCTTAACACAGCACTGACTTCTTGGACCTCTCCTGCAACCTAATCAGTAGAGCCACCTCTGGAATTTCTGTTCTCAGGTGAGTGGCACCTTGGTTTTAGCTAAATTCCTGACATTGATGTGAAGCTAGCAATCTGCCAAGAAGGAGAACCGTGAAATGAGAATGTACATTATCCTGGTCATGATCAGTGAATGATTTTTCCTGTAACCTAGGGCCCTTTTTTGCCATTTGAGTATAGAAATTAAAGAGAAAGAGGGCTGAAGAGAGAGAGAGAAGGGGCAGAGAAGGTGGAGACAGAGAAGGTGAGGCAGAGAGAGTGAGGCCAGAAAGGGAGGTGGAGAGGGAGAAAGAGAGAGGAGCAAAAGGGTGAAAGAAAGAGGGGAAATGGAGAGAGGGGAAAAAAGAGAGGTCAGGGGACAGAAGGGGTAGGGGAGAAAAGATGGGAGAGGGGAGAGAGCAAGTAGATAGGCTGGTTCAGAGTCTTAAAATCTTTGCAGGAGAAAGGACACTTTTCTCTCAGGGCTAACAGGTAGAGGGAATGGGTAATTAAAATCAAACAATTGAGTGTCTTAATTAAAATTTCATTGCTCTTATCCTATCCAGAGAGAGTGTGAATATATAAAGAGGGAGGTTGGGAACTAGTAAATGAGAATTTCAATTCATATATCAACAAGTATTTGCTGAGCACCTATTAAATACTCTTGGCTGAGTCTTACTCAAGAAGTGTGGGTCAAGGTCCTTGACCTTGAGAAGTTCATTGTCTTTGTGAGAGATAAACTAAAACACAAAGCTGTGCATAGTTTAAAAAAATGTATCATCCGATACAGATCCCAGGTACTACAGTGAAGGGAGAAATTAGGCAGGCAAAGAAACCAATTAGGAAGCTATTGCAATAGTCCAGATAACAGGGCTGAAGGCCTACTTGGAATAATTGGAAGAGTATTGAATTTAGAGTAAGAAGAACTGGTTTTGAATCCTTGTTCTGCTATCTTCTACCTATGTGACTTTGGACAACGTATGTAATCTCTCTGGTCCTTGGTTTCTTCATCTGTCAAAGGTGGGGGGGCGGGGCTTGGGCTAGATTACCTAAAGCTTTTCCAGCTCTAAATCTAAATCCACATTCCTGAAATAAGAGATGTGGCACAAATAGATGAGTAGAAAGGAAAGTATTCTAGGAAAAGGGAATGATGAGGGAAGGTACGCAGGTAAGAATGAGCATGTCATATCTGTGGTATTGAATAGACTGGCGTATCAGGATTGAAGAATATATGTTTGAGAGAAGTGGAAAATAAGCCGTTTAATGTTGATGGGGTCAAATCATTGGAACCTTAGAAACCCACGTTTTCACAGCTAACTCTTCTATATCCTTTTATTTCCTCCATTCAGTGGCTACAGATTGTTTTTTCCAAGCTAAATGTCCTAAGCTCTGTGAAAGCTTTTAAGATAACTTGACTCTTTGGTCATTCCTTTCTCTATTGAGTGATAACTTGGGACTGAGAATGAGAAAAGCAATTGAGAATGTTTCAGCATGTGATGTGTGGAGGTTGGTTGAAGGGGTGAAGACAGACAGGGACAGGTGTATTCAAGTTGAATGTGCAAGGACAGAGCACCAACCTCCAGCGAACTGGGAAAGCCAGAGCCTCCTCTGGTGCAGTGACAAGGAGGTAATCAGTACCACTTGCCACTTTCCATTGAGGCAGGCATGGGCAGCCACAGAGAGAAAGGAGGAAAGTGGAAACAATTTGTAGGAGGTAAATTGTTTTTTGCTCTTCCTTTGAACTTCAAGGTGCATCTGTCTGGGGTTCCTCCCATCTTATTGATTGATTGACAAGTTCAATGGTAAAGAGGTGTCTACTAAAGAAATACATTAATTTTGTATCCAAGAACCTGAGTTGAGTAAAAGGAATACTCAGAGACTAATTGAGTCTGATTGGCAGCTGCCACAGATAGACTAGGTATAGGGAGAAAAGAGCTACCCTTTATTTGAGGTCCTATCAGATTCATAGAGAAAAGCCCATATTGTAAAAGAAGTTTCTCTTTCACCTTACATTCATCGTCTTTTAAAAGTTATCAACAATAGTCTGATAAGAGACAACATGCTTTATTTCTAAGTGTTCACTGTTCAAAATTCTAAAAGGGGAATAAGTCACTGAGGTTTACAACAGTAGAATCATCTTCAAATAGACCTAGGTGTTTTTCTATGTTGGCATAAATGAGAACAAAAACTCTCCAGTGTCAGTCTATGGCTTATAGAGTGGATACACTGTATTTGAGTGGAAATGATGTATTCGAAATCACAATTTTTAAAGCCTTGTGTTTTATGACTACCTCTATTAATAATAATTATAGGTATTATTCATATAGTCTTTACAATAAACTTGTGAGGTAAGCACAATGTATAGTACTATATCAATTTTGTTGTATGAGACTTGTGATTTCATGGATATAGAGAATTCCCAGGAAGGAAACTCTCTCTGCCAATGAAGAATTGTACCTCCACTATGGCAGCAGCTATGTGTCATGGTACTGGGCCTGAAGTCAGGAAGACTCATCTTCCTGAGTTCAAATTCAGCCTCAGACACTTACCGGTTGTGTGACCTTGATTTTGACCCTTTAAAAGTCACTTAACCCTATTTGCCTTAGTTTCCTCATCTGTAAAATGAGCTGGAGAAGGAAATGGCAAACCTCTCTGGTATCTTTGTGAAGAAAACCCAAAATGGAGTCACAAAGAGTCAGACATGACTGAAACTACTGAACAACAACAACTCACACTGTAACTTATAGTCTCAGAGAGTTTCCTGGGAATTAAGAGGTTAAGTGACTATACAGCCAGTATGTATCAGAGGAAGGACATGAACCAGGTCTTCCTAATTTCATGACTAGCTCTCAATCCTTTATGCCATCTTGCCATGTGTGGGAAGCAGCAAATAGGTCAGTTTGGCTAAAACATAGAATATGTGGAATATATAATAAGGCAAGATAAACCCAAATAGGGAAGGACTTTAAATGTTAACCAGAGCAATTTTCATTTGCATATCCTGCAGATAGCAGGGAATGCTCTTGAAGTTTCTTGATCAGGGGGCTGACATAATCCTGTGTCTTAGCAATATCAATTTGGTGGAGGCAGCTAGGTGGCACAGTGGATAGAGCACTGGCCCTGGGGTCAACAGGACCTGAGTTCAAATCCAGCCTCAGACACTTGACAATTACTAGACCCTGGGCAAGTCACTTAACCCCAATTGCCTTGCCAAAAAATATCAATTTGGCAGCTGTGAATTGGGCAGGAACACTGAGCAGAAGGTTATTAATGTAGACTAGGTGAAGGGTGATGGGAAACTGAACTAGAGTGGAGGCCATGTGAGTGGAGAAAAAGGACAGTTGAATGTTCTATGAACAATGATTCAGTAGCGTTGTCTTAGGATATAAAATATATTTACAATATCCTTGTTAAAATTTTACTAAGTGGCTCATTGTACATGAGGCTCTCTATTCCAATTAGTCCTCCAGAGAATCATAGAATTTGACAGCTGGAAGAAGTTAGAAGGAGGGGGACCTCTGTGACCATTTAGTCCAACCCATTCACAAAAGGAGTCCCACTATAACATAACAGGCAAGTAATCATTAAGTTATCTATGGCATAGGGAATCTGAAAATTTTTGCCCTCTTTGCCAGGATTACTTAAATCATTATGTGGTCATGTGTACCAATCATTAAGATAGCCAAGAGGCAAAGGTCTATGCTGACCAACTGTGTCATGATTTTGTTGTTACCATAATATGAATGCAACTCTACTGTTTGGAATTTACAACCAATATCATTGTTCCTCGATTTTGCTACTTTAGACCTTGTCTTCCAGACACTCCAGGAAACTGACAGTAAGGGTAATTTCTCCATTCAGTGTCAAAAAATAAAACATATTTTCTAAGTCTGGCAAGGTAGCTGAGATGCTTAGTTTCAAGTCTGCAATTTGGAGATACCACTGAAGTCATTTCATTAAAATTATTTTTGAGGTAATTTTACATCTGTGAATTGCATCTTGGTAAAGTGGAAACTGCAGCAGGAATAGAAGGCAGCTGGGTAAGGAAGGCAGTAGTTGGCAGAGGTCCTAAGATGCCATAATAAATATTTCATACGTACTGCAACAAGCAGCTGGGGATTCCTCAGGTTTGTTGAGGAGGGAAGTGATGCGATCAGGATGATGCTTGAAGATGGCTCTGGCCATACCTCTTCTGGCTTTGCTAGCTTTCAGTGAGATATAGTAGGTAAGATTGTTAGGGAGCTTTGATGAGCAAAGTAGGGAGGGGGAGGGGAACAATAAACTGAAGTTGAGACAAAGCTGGCACAAGGAGAAGAAGAAACTGACATATCTACTTTATTATCCCGTCATTAACATTTTACTAAATGGTTCGTTGTACTTGAGGCTCTCTGTTCCAATCCATCCTCCATAGAATCACAGAATTTGAGAGCTGGAAGCAGTTGGAAGGGAGGGACCTCTATGACTATCTAGTTCAAGCCATCTACAAAAGGAGTCCCACTATCACATACCAGATAAGCGATCATTCAGCCTCTACTTGAAGACCTCCAAGGAGAAAGAATCCTCTTGAGATGACTCATTCTACTTTTTCATAGCTCAAATTGATAGCAATTTTCTCTTGACATCAAGTCCAAATTTTCCTCTGCAGCTTTCCCCCTCTGCTCCAAGTTCAGCATTCTGGAGCTTAACAAGACAAATCTAAGCCCTCTCGCACGTGATGATCTTTCACATATTTGAAGATGGCTATTATGTATCTCCTCTTCCTACCCTCACCCTGACTCTTCTTTTCTCGAGTCTAAATATGCATACTTCCTTCAACTGGTCTTTATGTCATAAATGAAAGGCTCTTCACCATCCTGGTTGCCTTTTCTCTCGATCAGGAGTTCTCAGCCTTGTGTTTGTGGTAAGCCTTGAAGGGGAAACCGAGAAGCTAGGAGGCAGAAGTGAAATAAGAAGGCATTCCAGACATGGGGAACAGGCAACAAAGATGCATAATATGAAAGATGTAGTGTTGTATGTGAGGCTAGTATTTTCGAATTGTAGAATGTGTGGAGTAGAATAATACGTAAGAAGGCTGGAAAGACAAAAAGTGGTCAGGTCATAAAGAGACTTAAATGCCAAAATGAGGAATCCTTGAGGTAATGGGGGGTCCTTGGGAGGTCCATGGGTAGATTTAATAGGGTCTATTAACTTGAATGGGAAAATTTAGCTTTATTTTCACTAACCTCTAATTGAAATTTAACTTTTCTTTCAACTGTGATTTTTTAAAAAAATTACTCTGAGAAGGTATGCATTGGCTCATCAGACTGGCAAAGGTAGGGGAAGGGTCCATGGCTCAAAAATATTTTTTTTAAAACCCTGATCTACATATGGTCCAGTCTGTCAATTTTTTTTCTGAAACTGTGGTGCCTTCCCAACTTCACACAGTAGTCCTGATAAGGTTTGATAAGAACAGAGTATAACAGCCCTATCATCCGCCATCCTTAAAAAATTACTGTGGCTCCTTCTTACCTCAGGGCTCAAATATAAAGCCCTCTATTGAGCATTTAAAGCTTTTCATTACCTCACCCTTTGCTATTTTTCCAGTGTCCTATACATTACTCTCCTCCATGCACTCAAAAGTCTACCTTCCTTTCTTCAAACATAACGCTCCACCTCCCCTCTCTGTGCCTTTGTTCTAGCTGTCCCCCATGTCTGTAATACTCTCCTTCTTTATCCCTACCTCCTAATTTCCTTGGCATCCTTCAAGATTCAACTCAGAAGTCATCTTCAGCAGGAGGCCTTTCCTAATTCCCCAAGCTAATAAAACTTTACCCTTTAATGTTGCCTTAAATTTGTGAATCTGACAGACACATACATACATACATATATATGTATATACATATATATATGTGTATATATATATATATATATATATATATATAGTGCACATGTTGATTCCTACAATTGGAATGTAAACTCCATGAGAGCAGGGACTGATTTTGCTTTTTTATTTGCATCCTTAGCACTCAGTACAATACTTGGTGAATAATAAGCACTAAATAAATTCTGGTTGGTTGGTTAGTTGATTGATGAAGCTGTCCAACATTCATCTTCGGCCTGGGAAATTTCACTTATTACTAGTTTTCAAAGCAAAAATCAGGATAGCATAAATTCCAATTACTCTGTTTTTTATTTGACTGTGGAATAATTTACTGCAGCTGTGAGAAAGGAAAAAAAAAACAAACAGACAGAATTAAACAGCCTAACACAGATGGTTCCATGGTCAGGAGTCAATTTGGTGTTTGGCTTTACAGGCTGCTAGAATTTTCTGGCACCTACTAGAGACAGGGAATGACTAAGTGACTTGTGAGTTGGTAAGAGCCTGGATTCCTTTCCTAAGGATACACAGGACACCCAGACTAGGGTCTATGTTATAGCAAAGGAGGCAAATGGAAAGGAACATTAGGATGGTTTATGGCAGTCATGGCAGTGTGCAAATTGTTCAAAAGAGAGGATTTACTTTGAGAGGTGGGGAAACAGAGAGGCTGCATGATCAAATGGTTAGAATTGGGGCTTATGAACTCAAATCTATATTCCAATTCTATAATGGATCTGTAACATCAATGATGTAGGTGTTTCCTCTATGAATGCAGATCAGAATCCATTCATTACTTCCCATCCCATGTAACTTTCTTTCTTTTCTTCCTTCCTTCCTTCCTTCCTT